>NC_056737.1:771453182-771753182 GCF_019279795.1 Protopterus annectens | reverse complement strand
AGAAAATCAGATATAGTAGTCCATGAAAAGAAGACAAAAGTAGCATTGATCATTGAAATTGCAATACCCAGTGACTACAGTGTCTTAAGTACAGAAAGACACAAAGTCATAAAATACCAGGATTTACAGGCAGAAATGAGTGCAATGTGGAAGGAGGATACAAAGACAGTTTCAGCAGTAGTGGGAGCAATAGGTCTTACAAAAAGAATTTACAATCGTACTTAGATATGTTACCAATACATGTAACTCCATATGAATTACAGGAGGAGTCAGTTCTAGGCACGTTGTAGGTGCTGCAAAGAGCACTTCTGGCTAACAAAGATTGAAACAATACTAATTTCATGAACTTTAATCATACTTTGACTTAGGAATGGGGTCCAGTTCTCCTCACGGTATTAGAAACCCAAAAGACTTGGAGAAATTAAACCAAACCAAGACTGCAGAGGATGTTTTTCAGTAGCTCTGTAGCAAAACATATGATGAACTAATTCTTAAGGGAGAACTAAATATAGATTAACTATCCACTGAATAACTTACTAATCCACCCATTAAGAATGTAAGCCTATCCTAAATGTGTTGCTGACAAAAGAAACTGGGGAAAAAAAACCTCTAGTGCGAGCAGTGCTCTGCAGCTGACCCTTACTGCTGCACCTGTCATCATCAAAACTACTGGCATCATGATGGACCTTTTCAGTTACCATATGACATCTTTTGCTGTCTGGTCTTAGCCAGGGTTCGTAAAACACTCTCTGTCTCATGCAATGGGAAGAACTATAACTATATTCACTTCAGTTTATTACTTAAAGCTGTTAGCTGTACTTGACTACAGCACCTCAAGATGACACAAATACAATATATTGGTGATGTTTTCCTGTCTTTCCTTCATAGTCTAACTCCTGTTTGTTGTCAAGCACTAAGACCTCAATGGTACTAAAGCACTCCAGCAGTAAAACATAATATGGCAAAATTGAGTAGACTATAGAAGGAATACAGACAGTACCACTAAAATATGTGCATCCATCAAGCTGTTCAGAAAAGTAGTAACATAACTAAAGGAATGGTTACAGGGAACAAGAAGTACTGCTTGAATCCTCAAGAATAAAAACGTACAAGAAGCCAGCAACTGAACAATTCATGTAATGTTGGACTAAACAGGACTTCTGTAAAGAAAGAAAACATATATGCAATATATATTTGTAAATTGAAAAAAAAATTAATATTGTTTATTTTCTATTACTGTATAAGCACCTATGTCTTAAAATGTTTAAAAAAGAACAAAAATGTAGTAATCCAATGCAATTCTGGACAAATACTCAGCAGCTGTTCAGCATAAGAAAACTGCTAAACATAATCCTTCACTGCCGATTCTCACTTTTACTGACTGCAAACAACTAAGCCCTTATTTTTAATTTCTCCTTCAACCCTAATTTAGGCCTTGAAAACCACCATCGCTGTCAGGATCCCAGTATGCTTTGGTTTTAAAGTCAGTATCCCATGTTTCAAAGGGAAACTATTTCAGAATCTCAAACCTTCTTCTCCAGTTGTTGACAACTTGCAGCCTCAATACTTGTAACCAACTGCTTCATTTACTTGCAGTCCCATTTCTGCTTTGATATTCCTAGTGAGTTTATTTCTGCTACAAATGGATTAGATAAAGAATCAACATTTATTGCATTGCTGAACCCTATCTCAGACCTGTTAGCAGAACCGCAACCTGGCTGGGACTTTTCTCATTAAATGTCTGTACACAGGGTTGAATCATGGTGAAGTTGCTGAAGCATAACTTCTCAATTTATAAAATGTGTTTGATACCATCAGTCACTACATCCCTAACTGGGTCTATCTCATGACACTATACAACTGTTCACAAGCTAGAAGGGACTGGGCTCATGCTCTCAAACAGAACTCTGCTTTCCATGCAGCGCAATCCCACATCAGTCATTCCCCCGCCAGTCCTCCTTTGTGTTTATAAAGGTCCCTTGCTTGGCCCAATCCTCTACAGCATTTTTGTAAACCAAATGTAAACCACTGTGCTTATACCATACTAATATAACACATCAGATGAACAAAACTTTTTTTATGCCTGGATCCCATGTTTGAATTGGCACCTCAGTTTTAACATGATCTAAGACTGGTTAAGATCATCATGTCTGTAGCTAAACTCTATCAAAGCAAAATGCAAGTTGTTTGGTTCTGACAAGGTCTCAACTGAAACTAACACAGTATTATTCATAATCTCTGTGGAACAAGATGACCGCTAATGTTGATGACTTAAACTACACTAATACGAACACAGATCATATTTCCAAAATAAATTAAAGTGTGCAATGTTAGATAAGACTAATAGCTATACGTAAAAAATGAGACCTGCAACAGCAACTATACGTCTTCTCCCTTGCATCCTACATGAAGCACATATTTTTGCAAATATACATCACATATGTGCACAAAGTGAAATAAGCCTATAACAAAACAGCAAGATTTGCTGATGGACTTTCTTCAAAATCCCACCAGTGTGATGGATGTTTTTTTGTGCACTGAACTGGTTAAAGCTCCAGCAATATCTAGCAATGATTCAATTAAAACTGGGACACAAGCTCCTTTAATAGGTAAACTCTCTCTCAACAAATTCCTTACTTACATTATATTTATTTCCTGTCTCCTTGCCTAAGGATGCCAAGTTCTAAGCTGGTCTGCATGTCCTCATCAATCAAATCCAATAAGCACTGAAGAGATATGAGCCACAAACCAACAACCAGGGGATAAAATCCAAAAGAATGTATTCAGCAAACAAAATTAACAAGCATCAATCAATAAGCATAGTCGGTTTTAGGCACCCTGCAGTTTCTGGGGGCCCCCAACCATAGCAAGTAACCTTATTTTGATACTTTGTTACAGGTTTGTCAAACCAACAAAAGCTAGTACAGCAATCTTATGTACTTAATCATGTGGGTAATAATAACTGTTAGGATACAGACTCCCAAGGATTGGCACTTCTCCTTTAAAATTCTAAGATAGCTCTGGTTGTAGTAACTGTTACTCGTCTGGTCAGGATAAAACAGACGCACATTCGCGGGGTCTGTTCAAGCAATTTTATTACACACAAACACATCAGAAATGAGGCTTTGTAACTTAAACTTAAAAAAATTTATAAACAGACTGACCACCACACTCATACATGTTAACAGTCTGGCTGTTCTCTCAAAATGGCCTTGCTGCCTGCATGTGCTCTGTATTTCTATGCATGTGGTACATCTGGAAACGCTTCTTAAAGGTACATACAAACACTCTGATCTACATCCTCCCTCTTTGAGGAACAGTCCTTATAGGAAATGACATGCAATTTACAGAAATCATCTTTTCACATGCAATTATATAGAATTGGTTATTTGATATGCAATCATACAAAATCAAACACATATAAAACAATCATCTCCAAAGTTGCTGTGTATTTTACACTAGGTCTGGAAATACAACCTGATTGTGTAGCATAAAAGTCAGCATTGCATCTAGCAACGAGGACTGTCTTCAAGGAATGTTCAACTTTGGGGACATCTGAGACATCATCAGGAATGGGAATGGATAGTTCCTGCAACATGTTCTTCGGTATGAACATTGTCTGGGTTGCTCTGAGAGCTAGAGTCTGTATCACAGGTATGATGCTGTGAAATAGTTTCTGATACAGGAAGAAGAATGCCTACAGTTTCTCCTGTACTCTATACCCTCAGATTCCACTAAGTAGAATCTCAGCTTGGTACATATACCTTTCACTTGACCAGTCGATCAAAGCCTTTCATTGTTTACATCCTACCTGTCTTTCCTTCTTTCAATGGATGAAGAAATCTGCTCATTTTATCATAGCTAGACTTCTGAGAACAATGCTTCATAAAAGATTGGGCTTTAATGGCTCTGTTGTTTTTAGCATTAGGCACCAACAAACTAGAACTAACAGGCACGGTTGTTCTTGTTTGCCTAGATAAAAGTCTGAGCAGGTGGGTCAAGTTGATTGTCAGAGGGTATATTTCTGAGATTCAGTAAATTCAAGAACATATCGGTATTGTAACTCTTTGACCTTTCTAGTATTGCTTTGCACTCTGTACTGCAGGTTTAGCAAGGCTGTTTGACTGTGGATATTCAAGACTGCTAGTAACATGGATAAAGTCCCACTCTTTAGCAAATCTCTGAAACAGCTCACTGGTAAACTGAGAACCATTGTCAGAAATAACTTTGTGATGACTACCATGGACTGAGAAATTACATTTCATCTTAGTAATAACAGCAATGGATGCTAGGTTAGGTAGCAAATCAATCTCAAACCAGTTTGAATAAGTCTACCAGCACTAAGTAATGTTGACTGCTCCACTCAAACATGTCAATTGCTACTGTTGACCAAGGTAGTTCAGGAATTTGGCTTAACTGAAGTGGCTCTTTTTGCAAATGTAGCTTAGTACTGTTGCACACTGAACAAGAAGAAAGCACTTAATCAGAGAAGGCCAAAATACTAGTCCTCTCACCCTTCTTTTGGTAGAATTGGAACCTGGGTGGCCACGATGTAAAATCTGAATGTATTCATGTTGTCAGGAAGTAGGAACAACAACTTTTGGACCTTTGAAAATGATACCATCTTTGATCAGCATCTAATCTCTGTATGGAAAGTGACTTTGTCCTACATAGCTATTGGAACTCTTCTCATTAGTTTGACCACTAGACTGACTTCTGGTTCTACTTTCATGGAGTGCACAATTGGAAATTTGCCTAGCTTGTCATCGAAAACATCATCATACTCTGAGAAAATAGCATCAGTAAAGCTGGAACTAGGACATGTACTTACATGATGTACTTCTTTGGTAAAAGAAAGCAGTTTCATTCTCAAAAGGTCTCTGAGACCTAATAATGACTGCATGGGTCTTCGGACTACACAAAATTGTAAGCTGTAACTGTTACCAGCCGAATAGCATGAAAGCACTACAGAACCTTCATTTTGAATCTTTTCACCTCCATAAGTAACAAGCTTTGCACAACTGACCAAATTAAGTTGTTCATCAGCTCTCACTTTAGCAAATGTTTCTGCTGACATTGCATTACACTTTGAACCAGTGTCTGCTTCGAATTCTGTGGGTTTACCATTGATCAATCAGGATAGTACAAAACACTTCATTCTTTGCCAATAAATCTACTGCATTAACCTTTTCGCCGACCAGTGATGCACCATCCACATAGAAAGTAGGGTTGCAACTCTCTACATGATCAACTTGTTTTTTTGAGTGACCTTTCTTAATAACTGAATGAGGCTTGCTTGACTTCCAAAGCTTTGGAAAATGATTCCATTTTTTGCACTTGTGGCATTGTTAACAAAACACTAAGCAATTTTCTCTTTTAGACCCATGGTTGGCACCACAATTACAACAGTTAACAATAAGACTTGACATGGATTTTGCTGACTCACCCTTGTACTGTACTGAGCATGCTCCTTTCACTAAGCTAGTCTTGGAACTTCCTAGAAAGCTATGGGTTCTCCTTGGGGAGCCTGCCGGGGTGGCATCTGCCATGTGCTTAGGTCTGTTTCTGTTTGCCATGTGTTGCATGCTGTCTACATTTGCTGTAGAGGCTGTTGAAACCATGCTTTTATCATTTGCAAGCATATTTGTGTGCCTTTCTGTGAGCTCATGGATTTGGCAAATCTCTATGGCTTTGTTGAATGTTAAATTACTGTCATGAAGCAAAATCTTTCTCACTGCAGCACTACTGACACCACACACACACGCCTGTCCTTTATTAACTCACCTATCAAGTCACCAAATCTGCAAGTTTTAGCCTTATTTCTCAAGTTTCACCTGGGTTTTGGTCTCTTGTATAAAATAAGTGCCTGTCTAATGTAACATTTGTCTGGGGATTGCACATTTCTCTAAATTGACATTTTTAAGCACTCAGGGTCTTCCCTTGATTCAGCCAGTACACAATATGGCAGTTTTCCCCTTCTCCTGCATATATTTCTGGTGCATACACAAATGAACGTTCTCTTTCAAATAGGCTTTGACCCAGCTTAAGTTAAGCAAAATGAGTGCCCTTGTACATGTACCTTTGTCAGAAAAAGCTATTTGTATGAAAATATTGTAATCCTCTTGAATACTCTCCAATTCTCTGCTATATTATGATCAAACACAAGTGGTGATGGTTTTCGAAATCCATCTGCCATGCCAACAAATTATAGTAAAAAACAATGCAACCCAGGTCCACTTGTAATTTATACAAAGATACGCACACAAATATATATATGCCAGAACTTTATGGCAGTACTTGTAATTATGCCCAATAGCATAACAAACTCTTTGAAATAACTGCACTTTGCCAAATGAGTCTCCGCAGGACAAGAACACACTGAAATCACTGTATTTTACTTTGAAATCACTGTACTCTGTGAAACCACTCTATCAGTATAAGAAATACTTTGAAATGAGTGTACTTTGCGAATAAACTGTGCACAGCAGAAGAAGCTCAGAGTACGAAATACTTCATGATGAATGCACTTTGCAAATAAACTGTACACAGCACAAGAACCTTTCAAAACGGCTGTACTTTGCGAAATAACTCTGCACAGTATAACAAATACTTTGAAATGGCGGTTTTCTGCAAATAAATGCACACAGCACAAGAAACTTTTCAAAATGGCTGTACTTTGACTGCACTTTGCAATATAACTGTACTTTATACACAGCAAACACTTTGAAATAATTGCACTGTAGTAAAGCACACACTCTGCAAACACTTTGCACACTCTGAGATACTTTGAGAAACTCTAGTTATGCTTTGAATTGCTTCAGTCAATGCAAAATAGTAGTTTGTGCCCAAACACGGTCTTTTACTAAAAGACATGCAGTAGCCTTGCTCTTTAAGTTTAATTTTCTCTTTTATTGTACTCGTTATGCCGTTTTAATCTCTTATCATGCTCATTATACTGTTCTTGTGCCCGTTTTACTCTAAACATGCTCGTTACGCAAACCAAAGGTAATTCTGAGCCCCACATGAATAGCTTTGCTAGTTTCATCAAATATCATGGTTTCAAACATTTCATTTAATTAGTAATGAGGGTGTGCCTTTTGTTTGCTTAATAATATGCTTTGTGGTACTCATTTGATTAATAATGCATTTTGTGCCTTATTGAAATCCATCTGCCATGCCAACAAATTATAGTAAAAAACAATGCAACCCAGGTCCACTTGTAATTATACAAAGATACGCACACAAATATATATATGCCAGAACTTCACCTGCTGTTTCATTTTCTTTGCCAAATAAATCATTTGTGCAGTTTTCTTTACCTTTAGCTTCTTTCTGGCCCTTTTTTGTTCATCTGTGCTCCTTTTCACTCAACCTGCTTAGTCTGCCTTCAACTTCAACTCTGCCGTCATGGCTCGCAGAAGTAGCTCTTCTAATCCTGGTTCTGACACCATATCGCTAGTCTGGTCAGGATAAAGCAGGCGAACATTCATGGGTTCTGCAGCTTTATTACACACAGACACATCACAAATGAGGCTTTGTAACTTAAACTTAAATAAACAGACTGACTGCCAATACTGACATGTTAACACTCTGGCTCTTCTCTCAAAATGGCACTGCTACCCGCATGTGCTCTGTATTTATATGCATGTGCTACATCTGGAAATGCTTCTTAAAGGTATATACACATGCTATGATCTACAGTAACTGTGTTTTGTCACGCAGCAGGCTTAATAATGTCATTAAATGTTTTACCACTGACATCGTGCCTTTTACTTAGTTAAATTCTGCTGGTGGGCATTTTCTCCACTAAAACTAACATCATTGCCAGCTTTAGGCACCTATGATACCAGTGGCTGTTGGGGGGGGGGGGGGCTAATCATCACTGACTGTGTGGGAGTCCCCTCAAAAGAAGAAAAAAAAAGATAATTCATGCTCTGATTACATAAAGGTTGAGATATGAATGTGAGTGAGCTAAGTGCTAGAGATCTGGCAGCCCAAAGTGACCATTCTAAGATGCTTCTGAATTTCAGGGATATTTTTCTCATTCAGAGAGTTTTATAAATATAGGTAAGATACCAGATACCATAGCTCTCAACTTCTTTGCTCAAGAAACGTGGGCAAAGCCAAAAATAAAGGCAGAATAAAGGCTCAGAATCTGGAACACATTTTAAATATTACTCTAATTCACTTAAAATAGAACAACGCATTTTTCATCAAGATATAGTTTTGTACAATAAGAAGTATGAAACTCTAATGTCTGACATTACTGACTGCAATCATGAATGATTTACCATCAAATCAAAAATTTTATGAGGGACAAGGCAAAAATATGAGGTAAAATCAGACATCCCATGAAATCAGGGACAGTGCCTGATATGCAATACCTGGTAGACTTATTTGAAAAGGTCACCAAAGCAATGGATGAGGGCAAAATTGTTCACACTGCCTACCTTGACCTGGCCAAGGCATTTGACACAATACCCCACTTGGGCATTGTTGACAAACCACAAGAGGTTTGGTACAAACCCGTATGTCACCCTGTGGATAGCCAAATGGCTCACAGACAGGACCCAGGAAGTCAAAACTGGGGAGTCCACCTCTACAATGAGGCCAGTCACAAGTGGAGTCCCTCAGGGAACAGTCCTTGGACTGCTCCTTTTTGGTATTTACTTCTCAGAAGTCAAGGCCAATGTCAGTAGTCTCTGGCTGACTAAATTTGAAGATGACTGCAAATTAGGAGCTGTCACTGAATCTCACGCTGACACAAATGTTCTCCAGGAGGGGCTGACACAGACAAACAACTTGTGTCAGAGCCATGGACTAAAACTAAATGCCAAGAAATGCATAATAGTATCCTTTGGGAAGTCATCCATCCCTGGTAACTATCATATTGACAACACACCCCTTACAGCTGACCCAGTAGTCAGGGACCTAGGGACACACATAGATAGTAATCTAGCCTTTGATCATCATGTGTCTACAGTGGTGAGAAAATAATTCTATGTTGCGCAACTTATAAACAAAGGTATGGCATCTAAGTCCAAGGAAGTCATTGTTCCTCTGTATTTGGCATTCATCAGACCTATCATTGAGTACAGTGCCCCCTTTGGTATGTACCTAACCAGGCATATCCAACAGTTGGAACGCCCACAGAGGTTCCTCACTAAAAGAATACAGGGCATAAGTCATGCATATCCTGTGCAGACTGCCTCAAGACCCTATTCCTGTATTCTGTCTCCTACAGGCTTTTGAGGGGAGATCTATGCCTGGGATACAGAGCATTGTCAGACCCCACTCTGATGAAGCTCTTGCATATCCACAACACAAACAGCACCAGAATTACCCATTCTAAAGACTTAAACCTTGCCTGTGATAGAAACAGGACCTGCTGGAGAGATAGGTATGGTATCCCAGAGACTACCCCATCTATGGAACAGGCTCCCGAACCATGTGAAGAAGAGTTCCTCCCTAACCAAAATCAAGTGCAACTTGGACAATTGGATGGGAAACTGGAAATTCATCCCTGTTTTGGCACCTATATCTCTAATGGACACAGGTAACCTGTAAATGGTTCATCTCCCAGGCCCATACTTATATTTATATCAAGGGTATCAGTACTTGTCAGAGATTTGGGATGCATGGCTAGGCTTAAAAAGGCCCTTGTAATCGTTAGCCTAGTAAACACCTACGAACCTAATACTTCTGATAACTGGTGTGGCAGTACTAGTGTCACGCAATGTACTGCTATTTGCTGAAATCAGTGTGAAACCAGTATTGCTATGGCCTATAGGGGGGCATGGTGCTGCAGTGCAAAATGTAACAAGGTAGCTATAATTTTTTTTTTCACGTTCTATCATAATCATCATCAGCATTGCCATTATGTATGGGGGGGTCAAAATATAATTAAGAAAAACAAGCTGGCCATAATTTATTTCCTGCAATATCACAAACATCGACCTTACATATAATAGGTGACTATCTTTGGTGGTGTAGCAGAAGGAGATGTTTGTAAAGTCAACTACTCATTGTCACAGTGGCAGAGTTAAATAGCAATGCCACTTCAGATTTTTTTTGCTCTGGTTGAGTTCTTGGTTGTGGCTATTTCTATGTGGAGTCTGCATGATCTCCCTGTCTGTGTGTGTTTATCCATGCACTCTGGTTTCCTCCAGCTCCTCACTGACATGCAGTAGGTGAACTGGCATTTCTCCATTTTCTCTGAAGGTGAATGCTCAGTTTGTGTGCGTAAAAACTATTGCGGAATTTTATCTGCTAACACACACAATAATGCTATGTACATTCATAACTTTACTGGGAAGCAGTATAAATGCAATTAACAAGTAAATATATTTCACAAATAAGGTAAAAATACATCATTGAACATTCAGACCTTTACAGCTTCTAAGGGTCTGTTGAGACACACAGCCCAGACTATATAAATGGATTTTGAGATGGACTTAGTGGTAGACTCTGTCTTCAACTGCACACTTTCTAAAACCATCTCTGCTTAGACGTGTGTGCAGGAGGTTGCTATAGCTTGTATGCGGGGCTGGGAATGGTGTGGCCATTACTTTAATTTTCCTGTGCACAAGAGAACATGACAGCTTGTGTGGGGCTGGGGACAGTGTAGTCATGGTTTCTTTTATTTTTCTCACATACCTCAGAGGTATTCATAGAAGGTTACTATAGCTTGTGTAGGAGCAGTGTACTGTCTAGGAGAAAAGTTTTTTTTTACCTTCCTCATAATTACATATTAGGCACATATACAGAATGCTACCTTTGGAGGAGGTGAGGCATGTGGAGACATGCTATGTATATGTAGGACAGCATCCATCCATCCTCAACCCCTTTTTCCTATTTTGCACATGGGGTCAGGGTGTCACTTCAACAGTGACAATCTTCTTGAGCCAAGGTTTATACTGTCAGGTGGCTAGCCCTGCCACTGTAGTTCATCAGTACCACTCACTTGCACAGACTTGCACCTATGGCCAGTTTAGTGTGTCCACCTACTGCATGTCTTTGGAATGTGGGAGGAACCACAGGGAGGACATGCAGACTCCGCACAGAAGGCACCCCAGGCCGAGAATCAAACTGGAGAACCTCTTGCTGTGAGGTGACAAAAGCAGTTACTAGAAAAAACATGACTGTGGTCATTTTGAACCTCTGCTTTCTTCCCAACCTTGCAACAGAGGGATGAACAGACAATGCTGCATTCTTTTCTTTCTTTCTTTCTTTTTGGGGGGGCAGTATTTCTAGATAGGATTCATGTATCCTTTCAAACATTTGTCTTGTTGGTTACTGCTTTGCGAACTTTGAACATTAAGTTTTGGAAACAACTTATGTCTTACATGAAATAAAAAAAAAAAAAATACTGATATTTTTCTTACTTATGATTTTTGTTCAGGTCACCCCTAGACCCCTGTTGGTTATTTCCTACACAATAATAATGTGCTATTTTGGCCAGTTAAGGTGCGCTAGAAAGATGCAAGGAAAAGTAAAGCTGAACAGCAGCATTGCACAACTTATCTTAATCATAATTTGTGTTCAAGCAATCAATGGATAAAAAGGCTGTTAAAATGTTAAAATGCAATTCAGATCATATAGAAAGTCATGGATTTTTGAAAGAACTGAAGAGTAAGGAAAATGTGAGAAAAGGAAGAAAAAAACGAATGTGTATTTTGTGGAGAGCCTGGTTTGTGGGGAAAACAGGATTTGAGTGGGAGTGAAACAGTAGGGGTGCCACAAAACCCTTTGCCTAGGGCACCATTTCACCTAAGGCCAGCCCTGTACATAGGGTTGTCTTAATGTATCATCATTGTAACTAAATGCCTGTCTCTATCAATGACTCTTTGTGAAATACTTACTTATTTATTTATTTACATTTGTTGACCGGGGGAGTCCAACTGGACACAGGTCCGTTTGCAAAGGAGGCCCGGGGAGAAAAGCTCCACATTAAGTATTACTTGCATTATATAGTTAAAAAACATAGCATTTAAATATAGACATTAGTCCAGCTAAGGACGCAAGACAAGAATAAAACATAGATGTAAAACAGCTGTACAACATAGTACAATTTTAAAATATGGTGACATATACTAAACATGGTTACAAATGTAGTTGAGATTCATCAGTGAACAATTGATACAATCTGTTTTTGAGGTACATAACAGCCATCAGCAGTTGTTGCTAAAAGAAGTTAGTATTACGTGGTGGGTAGCTGGGAACATGAGTAGCCAAGCTTGCTAAGAGTAGGTTGTTGATAGGGGGCCAAGAGAGGTAGTGGGTGGGTGGAGTGGATGGTATTAGAGGGGGGGTTGCAAGGGCATATCTGGCAAGTTTTTAAGTGTGATTTTAGTAAGGATTTGAAGTGGGTGCAAGAAGTTACAGAGGTAATTGAGGATGGGAGGAGTTCCAGAGTTTGGCTATAGTGCAGGAGAATAATGCTTCCCCTGCAGAGTTAATGGCTCTTGTGACCTGTAGGAGGTTTTTGTGACTGGATCTTAGTGGTCTCGTGGTTATGCAGGGTTGGAGTAGATTCTGGAGGGATGGGACTTTTAGTGGTTGGTATAGACCAATATAGTGTGGTATTCAGGCCTGGAAAACTGTAGGAGCACTGTAGTTACAGTTCAGTCTGTGCGTACTGCCCCTAATACCCTGTATAATGTACTAAAATGTTGCTTAAGACAAGTGGCAGTGACAGTATGATACTTGGACTAAAAGTGTCTACAGGGTCCCAAACTTCTCATTTTTGGGCGGCCTCCAAAATGTTAACACCAGCCCTATCAAAAAGCACAGTGACTTCATGTATTCAGTGGCTGACACTTGAATAGTTGAACTAGCCACTAGTCAGTGAAATGTAAATTAGGTTAAGAGATATTGATAAATATATGGTTAAAATTATCTGATTTATAATTCATCTGACTACATGCCTGTGATGCATTTCAATATGATCTATGTTCCTCCCTTCATTATCGTCTCTCCCTCCTCTGAGTCTATAACAAATTATCTATTCCTCCTTGTATTTCGTTCTTACCACCGCTTGCTTCCACCATTACTTTCACACTGTTGTCTATTGATTTCTGTCTTCCTACTATTCCCTTTGTACTGAGTCTTAGCATTAAATGACTCTAGGTATCTCTCATACATTGCTCATAAATTCTACTCTTGCTCTTTTGTCTCCTTATTATGCCTCTCTTCCTTGCTCAGCTATCCTAATCTGTTTCTATACTCCTTTTGAGGACTATTTCTCACCTTTGCTAACTCCACTTTACCATTTCTACTCCTCTTCTAGGTTTATACTAAAAGGTATGTGCATATCATATAAAGCTGGTTCTGGATGTTTGAAGATTTGTAAAATACCTATATAACTTCAGCTTCGTTGACATGAGGCACTCTTTTTTGTATTATGCTGTTTAGATGCTGTGTCAAAAGTCAACCTGCTGTTCTTTCAGTGTTATCATCTTTCTACTTATGACCCATAGACTGTAGCTCAACTCAAGGAATGCTGCTACTTTCTTTTAATTGTAATGCTGCACTAATTTACAGTAACTTACTACCTACAAATGTATGCATGTTCCTAAAAAATTAAATATTATATATATATATATATATATATATATATATATATATATATATATATATATATATATATATAAATATACACACACACACACACACACACACACACACACACACACACACACACACACACACACACACTATTCAGCATTATCTAGCTGATATGTCCCAAAACCTGTCAGGGTTTCAGCCCTGTACTGCTGACATGGATTATAACCAATAATTGCTACAACTAGACAAGCTTCATACTACGTAACACAGTTATGACCATTTGCTTCCCAGGAGTCTGCCCTCTTCACTCTCATCACAGAGCCTCCCAGTGTTATCTTTCCAACAGCAACTTCATCTTGGTTTATACTAGTTCACACTCACATACAAACAATAATTTCTATGAAAGGCTAGTACCACTTCTTCAGGGGCTACTGCCCCTTCCTGCCTCCAGCCAGCCTAGTTTGGCATTCCAAGTTCACAATTACTAGACACCCTTAAAATAGTAATTCCATACCATATCAGTTTACAGTAGCTCTAGCAAAAATGGTCTCTCTTCAAAGAATAGATAACATTTATATTCCACTAAAACTGTATCATTAGTGCAACACTTAAAAACTCCAATAACCAGCTAGCCATTTATCAGTTAAATGTTTTACTTAAATTTATGCCAAGCATGTGGTCTAGTAAACATGCAGATAACATACACCTCTGCACAGGAAAATTCAAATAAAATTGCTTAAAAGACAGCTTCAGGAAAAATCAAACTGCAAGCTAGCTGGAGGAACACTTGGCTCAAGCTAAAAGATGATGTAAGACATTTAACATGAACTTGTAAATTTTTCAGTACTAAAAGAAAAAAAAACAAAAGGTACAAAGCATGAGATCATGTGCCTCTGGGAGTTCTGCTTGCTCTTTCTCTCAATGTTCATGCAAGAAATTTCCTAGGTTCACGTTACTGCTCCTACTTTTTCCAGTCCTGTTCAAATTCCACAGATATCTGTTATTACTCACAGTCGTTACAATCTTCTTCAAAAGTCCAATAGAATAAACAAAAGAAGAAGCTGAGAGTTAACTAACATTCATGGTTTGGGGTTAAAAGGGCAACATTATTTGCTGATAATCTAGAGGTGTGTCTTAGAATAGAACAACAATGCCGGACATTCAACTATCTCTGTTCACTTTCTTTTAATCAGATTCCACTTTCACATATGATTTAGGTAATGTCTCACTCACTTCCTGCAAGATCAGCACTCCCTTCTGTGACATGTGGCAGCATAGAAAATTCTAACAGCACCCATTTTAATGTATTTTGCTTAGATCTTCAGACAACTTTTTCCAGCCTCTCACATGAAGTAATAGGTTCATAGGTGTGTATTAGGCTAATGGCTCTGGAGCCTTTACAAGCCTAGCCCATAGAAGTGCCCTGGCATCGTGCCTCCCAATGTTAGTTCCCAGTGTCTCTATCAAGTACAGCCAATGGAGTGATCCCCGGGATGAACTTTCTATTTCCCATTCACTCATCAAGATTTCTCTTGAACAGGGCCAGTGAGGTGCTCTGCTTGACATGTATGGGAAGTCTATTCCAGAGCATGGGCAGTCTCTGGGTTATGAACCTGTTCCTCCTGCATGTTCTGTTGATTGTGGTAATAAGGTTGAGGTCGCTGGAGCAAGTGGTGCAGAGGGATTGGGATTTCTTTAAATTTAGCATTTCTAACAGAACTGGGTCAGACATGACTTTGTAAGTCAAGTAGGGATCACCTCTTAGTAGACGATATGAGACAGAGAATAGCTGGAGTTTTTTTGAGTCTGTCCATGTAGGACATGTGTTTAAGGCCTAGGATCCTCCTCATGAGGTACTTTTGTGTTCTTTCCAGCTGTTGCAAGTGTCTAGTGAGGTATATATGTCAAATGGGGGCATTATACTTGATGACTGGCCTAATGAGGGATGAGTAGAGAGATGATGACCTCTTTCTTCCTGCATGCAAAACTCTTGGTAATGAGATGTGCCACATAGAAGGACTTTCTGACCACAGTGGCAATGTGGTGGTCGAAGGAGAGGTTGCTGTCAACCTGTGTCCCCAGATCTCTTATAACGCCTTCAGTATTCAGTGGACTCCCATCGATGTGGTAATTTGTGGGAACTGAGTTTTTCCCAAAGGGGATGACAACGTATTTTTTGGCATTAAGCTTAAGGACATGGTTTTGACACCAGTCACTGGTCTCAGTGAGGCCTTTCTGTAGGATATCACTTGGGGAGTTAATAATTGCTCCCAGCTTGCAGTTGTCTGTGAACTTGGTCAGCCAGAGTCCCTCCGTGTTGGCCTGGACTTCTGAGAAGTAGATGCCAAACAGGAGATGACCTAGAACTGATCCCTGTGGGACTCCACTCGTGACTGGTTGGCAGTCTGACTTGAGTCAGCTAATTTCACACTGTGGGTTCTATCTGTGAGCCACTTTGCAACCCACCTAGTGATATAGGGAGGGGTTGATGCCTAGTTTGGTGAGTTTATCAATAATTCCTGAGTGGGGAATGGTATCAAAGGCCTTGACCAGATCAAGATAGGCTGTATGAACTGCCTTGCCCTCGTCCATAGTTCTGGTGACCGACTCAAAGAAGTCTACCAGGTTGAGCAGGCATGATCTACCTTTCACAAAACGAAATTGCGTGGGATCTAGAGTTTGGAGATTCCCTATATCCTTGATAATTAGGTCCATGATTATGTGCTCCATAGCCTTACATATCAGACTCGTCAGGCTAATGGGGTGATAATTCCCAGGGTTTGTAGTCACTCCCCCTTTATTGAGAGGGATGACTGTAGCAGTGCGCCATTCTGTAGGGACAAAGCCTGAGGTGAGGCTGTGATTGAACAGGGCACACAGATGTGGTGCCAGTTCACTTTGTAGTTCATGTAGAGCATATCCAGAGATATTGTCAGGTCCCATGGAAGCTGTAATTCTTGGCCTTGGACAATGCAGCTTTAACCTGTGCTGCAGTAATGCTGGGTGTCTGGCATTCCTCCTGTATTGTGATTGGTCCATCAAGGGTGGAGAGAGTGGTAAAATTGGCAGTGAATCTGTCAGCTAGTTTGTTGGCTCAGTATAGCAGGTACCATTGTGCAATAACTAAGAGCAAACCTGGGTATTGCAGTGGACATTCTTGATATAACTATAGAAGTCTTTGTGGTTGTTTTTAGTGTCTGCCACAATTCTGCCTTCATAGCTGGCTTTAGAGGTTTTGATGAGGAATCTCAACTTTTTGTTGAAGCTAATAAGAGAGTTTTTCCAGTCTTGGGACTTCACCTTTTCCTGCAACAGTTTCTTCCTTTTGTTGTAGAGTTTATTAATAGCAGGGGACCACCAGACTGGTTTCCTTTTTTTTTGAAGGAGAGCATCTTGGTTCTGTTGGGTATGGCTAGTTTCATTTGCATTTATGTACGTGTTCGTACAGTATATTGGTGTATGATTCGGCAGTCATGCATCTATTTCCCATTAACATGGGTGCTGTGAAGTTAGACACCTTTGTTTTTAGGAGCCCAAAGTCAGCTTTGGAGAAGTTTTTCATGGTGGTTACCTTTGCGGGGGGTGTGGGTGAGATGTGGATTTCCTTGGTGATTAGTTTGTGATCGGATCTAACCAGGGAGGAATTGACTATTGATGTAGAGCAACGGTTGCCCATGTTAGTAATAACCAGGTCAAGGATGTTGCTTCCTCTAGTGGGGGTAAGAATGAGCTGGTCCAGGGCACTGGGAACTGATGAATTCCAGGAAGCGTTGGGCCAGTGTATTGGTGCATGAGTAGTTTTCCCAGTTGATGGAGGGGTAGTTGAAGTCACCTAGTATGACAAAGTTGGATTGGACCCTAATAGTTTCCAGGGTGCTTAGGAACATGGAATGAGAGTCTTGGGACATGGTTGGGGACCTATAGCAGGCTACAACCTGAAGTACCGTCTTACCCAATATTAGTTGTACCTGAAGCATCTCAGATGTGTTATGCTGGGCTACTAGTCTGGAGGTGTGCATATCCTTTATGAATTTGGAGACATCACCAGCTTTGGAGCTTTGGTCCATGTTCTGGGGCTGAAAGGAATGAAATGAGTTATAGCCTGGTAGCTCAGGAGTGCTTTCTACTGCTTTAAACCAGGTCTCTGTTACAGCACAAATGTCTATGTTCTGCATTTTAAGGAGTGCTTTGAGCACATGCATCTTTAGATTTAGACTTCTAGTGCTGAGCAGCATGACCCTCAGTTTGCATTTATTTATAGCTGTTACAGTGGTAATTTGGTCTTTGGAACATCGCCTAAAAAATACAGTATAGGGGTGGCAACAGCCTTAGCCAGTATCCAAAAACCCAGGGGTGGCAGATGCAGGCCATCTCTGGCAAATCATTGAGGTCTGTCAATCATGTCATCCTAGCAGACAGATACTGGATCCCCTTAGAATGACACCAGAAACTTAGCCAATTGCTGAAGCCAATCATTTTCTGCTTGTACTGCGGTATCATTCTGGTCGATGGTAGGATGCTGTTCAGGGCTAGGGTCATACCTGCCTGGGCCACATAATCCGAGAGCTTCTCCATGTCTCTTTTCATGTAGTCCAGGGAGGTGCATCTCAGGTCATTCACACCTACATGGACAGTGACAGCATCATACTTGTACTTGTTGTGGAGTGACCTGAGTGCATGTTATGTGTCTGATTCTGGCACCTGATAGACAGCTGACTGTTGCCTTCTCCTTATTAAACCTAGTGAGTGGGACATCAGTGTGCCTCACTATCGAGTCACCTATGATTAGTGTACTAAGCAAGCTCTTTTGCCTTAGGGGTTTAGGTTGAGGGGCACACTGTGTAGGTGAGCTATGTGTCTTGTTGTTTGTGCTGTGTTGTGGTGGTCGAGTGCGTTTCTGCCTTGGAGGTCTCTGTTGTTTGGGTAGATTTCTACTGAGAGCCTCCGCGAAGGTGGGTGTGTGGTTTGTGCTTTTATGTGAGGACGGTGATGGTGGGTGCTCTGGAGGGGTATGTGATGCATGTGGTGTGGTGCAGGTGTTGATCTTCTCCTCCTTACCAGCTATTCCGGTCTTGGCTTGAGAGTGCATGGCTTCCAGTTTGCATATATAAGTGCATCTCTCACAAGTCCGAGTGTTGGGAGGTAAGAGGAGGGGGTTGTCTGTGTACATGAGGCAGTTGCTACACTGCCTCAGAATGCCCAAGTTCACCAGGTTAATAGTAGAAAGCACAGAGAACTGACCTTTAGACATGCCAGGAGGGATTCTCATTATTACTAAGTACTGGAGCTGTTTCTTTATATATTCCTTTTACAGAAAAAAATGTCACTCAAGGTGTCTGAGTCTGTACAGAGCACTGGAGTGTAGACCCTGAACATTTAAGGATGAAGTATTTAGGCAGATATTCTAAAGTTAGAAACAAATCAAGCAGTACTAACTGAAAAATAAAGAATTAGCTTGTCAAGAATGATGAAAAGAGGGGAGTTGCATGAATGGCTACTACTAATGCTGGTCTCAGCACAGCTTCACTCTGTTGGGATACAATACTCCTTTGCTTCTTCTCTCACCAGAACCAAAATGTTAGCACCAATCCCAAGAACAGAAGCAGACCACGGCCTGTTTGGTCATCTACAGTCTTGTCCCAGATGATGCAAGGATCTGGAGGCTTGTAGCCTTTTTCTGGTAAATGCCTCAAATAGCAACCAGACCAATCATGTACGTCGTTAAGCACAGACACTCACTGTCCAACCAGAAAGAGTCAGAAATCAATGCACTATGCTCCTACTCTCACCAGGATCAGAATATAAGCACAGATTCCAAGATGTCACCTATAAAGCAGTTATTAAGCTTTCTGGTGATCAGCAGTCTCCACGAAATAATGTAACTGCACTCCTTCTCTCACCAGTAGAAAACAGAAGCACTAATCCCAAGTTGACTACTGAGAGGCAGAATGTGGGCTCTCCAATAACTGGTGGTCTTGCAATAGATACTTAAAGGTAAGATGAAAAAAATGGTTTATCCTAAACACTGCACTGTGCACTAGCGGGGTTAGATGTGAAAGGAGGTAACTTAAGTTTTACCTGTCTAAAAAGTTAAGTTTTAGTGGAGAGTCACTATTTTTAAAAGAGCAAGATAGACTGAAAGGGGGTGGTCACTTTTGTATTCTGGTACTATGGAATACAGTAGGATGGCCAACAAATTTAAATTTAAAGTTGAAGGGAAGTGATTTCACAAAATGATAATTTTGTGCTTACTCACACCAGCCAGTAAAAGCAGAGAGGAAATGAGATATATGGTCAAATTAACATAAGGGGCAGGCAACTAGAAAGAAAGTGGTGTTTAAGAACACAATGGTAACCGAGTGGGAGGCTGGGAAAAATTTCTGTCTGACTCACAAGAGACAGAGCTGTGGTCTCTTTTCAAGTTTTAATATGCAGTTAAAAGCAGAATACAAGTAAAGCACAATGTAAAGAAAACAAATCACAGTATACAAAATAGAAAAAAAGACAATAAAGTAATACAAAATACAACAAATAAAAAGCAAACTAACCTTTCCCCTCACAGCAAATTGTAGCAGAATCAGGGTGAGCCTTTCGTTTATGAAATATTAGCCCTGATTAATGACTGCGTGCATGTGCGTGTGCATGAATATGCATATATGTGTCCACATAATAGCTTCACTCAGAGCATTATTCTTATACCTGTGATGTAAAACAAATGTACTGTACAGATTTTCTGCATTTCTCCCCACTTTGTAGACCTCAAGCAAGTTTTCTTGGGAACCTCCAAGAAATGTACCTTAGTTTAAAGTTACATACTTTTTATTACTCAGCCCAGTCCTTGGCACCACTTCCATGCTGGACTGCTATGTTATTGGACAACTGCTCTGTCCACAATGTAACAACCTTTAGGGATTGCCACCTGTGACAACTGGGAATTTTTCACCGTACAGGTTGGCTTGAAGCTTTTGGCGAGCCCAAACTATCCTCAAGCATTCCTTACCTGCAACTGCATATGATCCTTCACTAGGCTAAGGTCTATGGCTGAGATAAAGTATTGGATTTTTCTCTCCTTGTGGACTGACCTGGCTGATGCAGCCCTTGGAGCATGGTTTTAAGCCTTTGCCTGTACTATGAATTCATAACTGCACTCAGGAATAGCCAGCACAATGGGGCCATCCATGACCTCTTTAAGCTTTTGGGATAAGTGCTTACAGGCTTAGGTAAAAATACTTTTGCCTGGTCGGTTCCTTCAGGTAGAATCTGTAAGAAAGGTGACTAGTTTGCTACAGTGAGGGACAAACCTCTTATAACACCTGCTCTTCTGAGAAATGACCTTGTTTGATTTTTGTTAACAGAGGTGGACTATTGCCTGGATAGCCTATAAATTGGCAGGATCTGACCAGATCTTGCCATCACCCACCCATTGACTTAAGGTAGGGCATTTATTCCATTCCTACATGCATTTATTGCCTTGGGAGTTAACCTTTCCCTTTTTGGTCTGCACACCTTCTCCATAAAAATATTGAAGTAAAACCACACATTGTCAGAATAACAGAAACCGGGTTAAAGGACAAACATTGTCCTTCCCAGTACATTAACTCTTACTATACATTATACCTAGACAATAGACAGGGGCCTGAACAAGGTGGCAGGATAGCAATACTTATTAGCAAGAATCTATCAGCTACAGTCAAAAACGTAAGCTTTGCATCTAATACAGCAAACCGAAAGCATAAGTAGATATCAATACATTTTCTACTTGGTGGTCATATAAACGTGGCATTTGTGCATCACCTGCACCCCCCAACCTCAGTTATTAAATTACAACTAATACAGGACATATTTGTTAATGGGATACCACACAACACAACACCAATAAGCAGCTTTAATAATAATGCTGGCACTGCTCCCAACCACCCTCTTAATAAAATGCTTCTGTTACACAGTTTGGAGCAACTGGTCAAAGAACCTACAAGATCCAGCCAACTGACAAGCAATAACTCCTTTCTTAACCTCATTATAACCAACTTAAAAGTGAAATGCAAATAAGTCAATATACTACCTAATACTCTAAAGGTTCACTGACCAATTCTTTGTAATTGGTTCTTTAAAGCAGTAAACAAATCACCTTATACCACCTCCTACTGACCATTCTCAGAAACTAAGCAGCAATTACTAAATGAGAACCTACGAACCATTGATTGGTCCATTGCTAATAACAGCATAGATTCAAATGCAGCCTTTGCTGACTTCTTGAATTTTATTTTTTAAGCAAAATTCAGGGCTCCATCTTCCCAACTGTAAAAAAGGAGGTTACAGGGGGGTAAAAATGCCATTGACTTTCACAGCAACTAAACCAAGCATGTAACTCCAGGGATTCTGTCTAGAATTATGAAAACTGCAACCCTCAACTGACTGACTATGTAAAAGACACAGCCACCTCAATAAAAGAGCCAAAATTGTTACCAGTGTAGCAAAGGCCTCATTTCATACAGACAGACAGACCATATTAGCCTCAATCTCTAAACAATTCTGCAAAGAGCTAATATCTTTAACAGGCAGCATCACTGATTTCACACAATCAGTCAAAAATAAAACATTAAACCTTAATTTTTTAAAGACTATAGAGACTTCCTAATAGACACCATTAAAGACCTAACCAAAGACAATGTCCATGTTTAGTCACCCCCCCCCCCATCAACTGACAATACAACACAAGACTCACAAATTCAGTCTTTTCAACTATACACCTTAGCAGCTTACAGCCCAACATTTTACTTTAAGCAAGTCACTGCTAAGGAAGTCAAAAAGTACATTTGTGCATGAATGCTTACCATAACAGTTGATGTTCCAGTAGATCACTGCTGCAGTAGCCTAAGCTATATGGGACATATTTTACCAGGACATGATCAACCAGCCAGCTTCCAAAGCTTTAGTGCACCTTCCACACACCCATGACAATGTCCTGCATGAGGTAAGCAGGATAAAATCAGTGGCTAGAACACTAAAACTTTCCTGCCGCCGAGAAGCACCCTCCTCTGCAGGTTTCAGGTAATCAACAGTCGGCTAGTGGTTCTATAGGGCTGGGCAGATAAGCACTCCAATGAAGATCATCTTCCACATCATAATCATCATCTTTTCTGAAGAAAAATGTCTCCTCTCAGTCAAAAAACTATGTTTAAGACAATATATGGGATTTTTAGAGGTTGTCACTTAAAGTTTGACCTCAGAAACTTATATTTGTATCTGTAACTCCCTGAGGGGAATCCCTTGAAAATATCTATTTTTGTGAAGAAAAAGGGAAAGTCTACCTCAAGTCTTCCCTCTGGCTTCCTTCTTCATCTCAGCTGCAGACAGGCTACTTCACTTTAGCCATCAGCTGTTCTTCAGACTACTCATCAATCTCTCTCAGTTCCTGCAGTGTTGCTCCTCAGGAAGCCACTAAGGACTGGGAGCAGGAACATTCTCTGCAGGTGATCAGGTAAAGGAGAACCACACTTGCTGGCAATGGTGAAGGTTCCAGGGATACTCTTTTTCTAACTCACTCTGAGGAGCTTCATTTTTAGGATAGGAAACATCCTTTAAGCTGCTTTTTTTCTTAGTTTGTGTAGGGCAGTCTCCCAGAAAAGAGCAGCAAAAAACTAGATATAGTTTGTCTTCTGAAGCAGGTAAGGCAGATTGCTTTGGTTTTGCTAAGCATGTATCCAACACATTTCAGTCTTTGATTAGAAAGTCTTCTCATTTAAAAAGGAAAAGATTTTCCTCTCTCTCAGATACCGATTCCCAGTCTGAGATACCTGAATTAAACTTGTACTGTGTTTCTCAAATTCCTTGTCCACAGAATGAGGGATCAGACTCTTGAGGACAGTTTTTATTCAGATTTCCCTCCTGTAGGGTTGTCTTTATCTGATGCTATTGCCAGAGTGAAGGAATTTCTTCAGCAGGAACAAAAAGAAATACCAGAATCTCTACAAAGCTTTTCCTCAACCCGCAGGTGTTTCTCTTGTGTTGCCAGTCTTAGAAGATGTTTTTTTTTTGGCAGCCAGCATTTTGCCTGACAGTCAGCCATCTTCTCCAAGAAAGACTGATAAGTTGCAGGTCAGATCCAGAGTAATTTCTCTGTCAGCATCATTTTCTGGCAGAATCCTTATGGCAGCTAACTCTGTCTCTTCTGACAAACTAGAAAAAGCTTTTGATAGTTTTGGGAAGAAGGTTTAATGTAAGGAAGTATGGATCTGTTTTTATTCATGTTGGTACAAATGATGTCACCAACAAACATTCTCTGACTGTTAGTCGGGAACTGACAGCCCTCCTAGATAGTACAGCTTGTACTGGTGTTAGGACATATTTTTCACAAATCACTTATAGAAAGGATAGTCAGGTCACTGTGAATGAAATGATTTTTTGGATAAACACCTACATGGAAAAAATGTCCTGTTTTAAAAAATGGAAATGTGTAGAGCATCCAAGCCTTCTTTTGGGCACACGTGTTCAGAGAGGATGGTGTGTATTTGCCTAGATCAGGGAAGAGAATATTTACAGCAAATATTTTGCAATATTTGACAAACACTAGGCAGGATTTTTGCCAGGTCAAAAATGTAACAGTTCACAGACAGCAACATTTGATGCATCTCTGACGGTTGTTAATGCTAGGAGCATTAACAATGAAGTTTTTTTATTAGAAAATTTGCTACGTTCCCACAAGATTGATGTTGTTATAGTTTGTGAAACATGGTTAAAGAACAATGACTGGAAACCAGTTCTGTCAGGGTATAAATGTTTTTACTATAATAGACTTTCTAACAAAATATCAGGTGGAGATGTTATGATAGGGATTAAAGATAGCTATGAGACTTGTGATTATTACATGTTCAGTGATAACACCAATGCTATAGACTATGTAACTGTGATAATAAAGACAACCCTGGAACATATAACAATTGTTGAGTGTAGAGACCACCAAAGTCAAGTGAACATATAACAATTGTTGAGTGTACAGACCACCAAAGTCAAGTGTTGATGACCTAGAGGAATTCATACATTTCTTCCATGAAACACAGGAGGGAAGAATAATATTAGCTGGGGACTTAAATTTACCAGAAACAGACTGGAATAATATTGATTCAACAACAGAGAAATTGTTTGAGTGTAAAAAGTAAAAAAAAATGTTTAACATCAGGATCTAGGCATGCAACATTAGGGGGGTTTATTTCCATAAGAACCAGATACCTGATTAAGGTGAGAGACAAAAAATATAAGAAATGGAAGACAGGTCGAACTACAACTTTGAAAACTGAAATAAACAAGCTGGACAAACAGATTAAGCATAGTGTTAGACAAGAGCAAGAAAAATTTGAAGAAAATTTATATAAAGATATTGAGCATAATAGGAAACCTTTTTATAGATACATAAGATGTGGAAGGAGTAAAGATACACAAATTGATAAACTGTGTGCAGATTCTAAAATTTATTCTCAGACACAACAGATTATAGATATATTTACAAAATCTTATGCAAAACAGTTTGGCTCCACAAAAGAGGTGGTAAGTTGTTCTAGTGACATCCAGGTAACCCCAGATACTGGAATCAAATTAGATTATATTGAAAAAGAACTGTGCAAACTGGATCCAAACAAAGTGCAGGGAGGAGACGGAATAAGTAACAATGACCTGAGAACACTTAAATAATAACTTACACTGCCATTACATCTATTATTCACTAGGTCATATAAATATGGGGAGATTCCTCAAGATTGGAGACATGCACTTATTAAACCTGTCTTTAAGGGAAAGGGGAGTAGGACAAACCCAGAATCATATAGACCCTTAAGTCTACTTTCATGTTGTGGTAAAATAATGGAGAAGGTAATACTGGCTAAGTTATTGTCAGAACTGGACAGGTTGGGACTTGAAACTATATATCAGCATGCATATGTTGAAAATAGATCTATTACCACTTGTAACATGATATTCTATAACAATATAATAACAGCTATGAACGAAATTAAAAATTGTGATGTGAATTATATAGATTTAACTTCAGCATTTGACAGGATCATGCACAAAACTGATCAATAAATTAGTACAACTAGGTATTGATGTACTGTTGATAAGATGGATAGCTGCATGGCTTACAAATAGGACATGGCAAGTATCACACACCAACTGGACAGATGAAATCCTTGGTTACAGCCAAGGTGTCCCACAGGGCTCTGTACTAGGCCCTTACTTGCTTAGTTTGTATCTTTCAGACCTTACTTTTTCATCTGAGGTGTTCTACAGTCTATATGCTGACGACCTGAAATTGGGTAAACTGATTACAAGTATTACAGATAAGGCATGTCTGCAAAATAATTTGACTAAATTGACCATTTGGGCACAGGAGAATAATATGTTGATAAATACATCAAAAACTAAGCATATGAGATTTGGGAGACATAAACTGAAAGGTGAATATTTAATGCAGCACACAGTGATTGAAACTGTAGACTCATTTAAGGACCTGGGTATATGGGTAGATTCAGCTATGAGTTGCTCTAATCATATCAACCAATTGGCTAATGATAGTTATAGAACTATAGGTTGTATAAAAAGATTTATAAAGTCTAGGAAATCAAACATAATGAAGTAATTGTATGTTAGTTACATCAGACCCAAACTTGAGTATGGAATAACAATATGGAAACCCTACAGGAAAACAAGCATGAATAAACTGAAAAGAGTACAGCAGAAATATACTAAGGGCATCCATGGATGTGAAAATCTAAGTTATTATGAAAGACTAAAATATCTGTACTTGTAAAGTGTCTCTTACAGATATTTAAGAGGAGATCTTATTCAGGTATATAGGGCATTTAGGGACACCTACCTCTAGGAATGTTTGGGGTTATCAAAAAGTACTAGTGAATTGTCAGATAACCTATGTAGAAGATTCTACAGGAATGAGAAGTGTACTAATTGGTTCTCTGACAGAGTAGCTGATGCTTGGAACAGACTACCAAATTACATTAAAGCAAGTACTAGTTTAGATATTTTTAAGAACAGCCTGGACATTTATTATGGGAACAAGTGTTTTGGCATATTGGCAAGCTAGAAGGGCTTTAATGCCCGTGCTTGAAACATTTGTATGTATGTAAGGTTTATACTTCTTGCACCTTGGCCTTCAGTATAGTAAATGGTCAGGTTCATGCCAAAATTTCTGCTGGCCTCTTTTGATAATTTGAAGAAATTAATTGCTGACTTCTCTTCTTCAGAAGCTAAACATCTCTAAAATTATGTAGTATCTTCTATGTTTCAGGTAACCAAACACTAGTTAAGATGTGCTTATAACACTGCTGAAGATGTTTCTAGAATGGCGGCCAATGGCTATATAATCAGGGGATTTGTCTGGTGCATAATAGTCTCAGAATTTACTGGAGAATATCAGACTAGATACCCTGAATCTTCCCCTGGACAAAAAAAGTGTTATATAGTTCTTTCTCTGCTGAGGTCCTTAAAAGTTTTGATGAAAGGAATAAGTTAATTCAGGGGATTGCCCCATTTTTTTTCATCCTCCTTTCCTCCTTCAGGAAACAGATTAAGCATTCCCAACAAGGCACAGACAAATACAATTTCAAAAAACAGTGGCAGGGTGGATGAAAGAAGAAAGGAGAGACTTCCCCAAACAAAGGGCAAACCATGTAAACTGACTTTGTCCCTTCAGGTGTTTCCCCTCCCCATCCTGGCAGTACTGTAAAACTATGCCCAAAGTCTAGGTTTTCCCTTTCCTCTTTGGCACCAGATAACTTCAGACACTTGGATACTGAGAATCATTCTAAAACGCTACATATAACTGGCAGTTGGATGCCCTTCCTCCATTTCAAATGATTCTTCTGCATCCCCCTAATCAAACTTTCTTGTTCATCAGATGCTATATCAAGGCGTTATAGAGAAAAGGATTTTATTCAAGAATCTTTCTGGTGCCAAGGAAATAAGGAACCCAGAGAACTGTTCTTGACCTTTCTTTTCTAAACATTCACATCAACATTCCAAAATTATGTTTCTGTTAACCTTCATTCCACCTCTCAGTTTGCTAGTAACTTTGGATTTAAAAAAAAAATAATGCTTACCATCACATTCCAGTCATCAAGGGATTCAAACCCTTTTTGTGATTTTCTGTCTCTGGTTTACATTTTTGGTTTTCTACCTTGCTCTTTGGTTTATTAATGGTTCAAGGAGAGTTTACAAAGTGTGTGGCTCCTGTAACACCCAAATACAGATGATTCACATTCTCTCATATTTAGACAATTGCCTAATATTTGCAGATTCATTTACAGTATATCAAGAATCTCTGGCTTAGGTAATAAACCTTTTTATCAGTCCTCGATTTTAGGTGAAAAAAAGAAAAATATTCTCACACTCCCTCCCTAGGACAGTGTTTCTGGAATGTCAACTGGATACTATACTCATGATGGCCTTTCTTTCAAAGGAGAAAGTAAAATTCTTCAAGGAACAGTTTCTCACATCTTCCAACCAGACGTAGGCATCTGCCAGGGAATACCTTAGACTTCTAAGTTTCATGGGCACACTTTACATGAGGAAGACTCAGTGGTTTGCCAAATTAGTTTGGATGCATCATCCCCTCTCATTTCAAATTCCAGTGCTGTGGGTTGTTGAAAAGAAAGTTATTTGTTGTGTGAATCTCAACCTAGGTCTTCCTTTCTAACCATGCCCTGCCTTCATTAAAATGTCAGCTTCCTTCATAGCAGCATCTCCTACTCATATATTCAACATCTTCTTACACTTCTACCCCCCCCCCCCGTCTTTAAGCATGCAAACATGTTACTTATAACAAAAATCTTTGAAAAAAACTAGCATGCAAACAACTCTGGGATTACATAAACAAATATCAACTTTTTTGGTGGTAAACATCGCAGTTGCAGAAGTTCTTTCAGCACCATGACAACTTTATACACAGCCACTGACACCATTTATAATAATATGTATAATTCAGAACTAGCAGGAGGTCTGTTACTGATATGACCAGAGCATTCAACAAAACAGTAAATTAGAATCTGCTCTTCTACTGACTTAACAGATTCATTTTGGGTGCAAATACAGTAACACTGTTTCAAAGTTACCTCCAAAACAGAACATTCCAAGTGCACCTAAAATCCGGTCTTTTATCTAGAGGTACTATTAACATAGGTGTCACACAAGTATCCATCCTTGAACTACTGTTATTTTCTCGATACATCAATAATATTAGCCTCTGTCCTGTCCCATCTTATCTCAGTCCTTTATGCAAATGATATCTTATTGCTTGACTCATATAAGAAATACCTGACCCTTCAAAAGAAACCGCAATCTCCCTTTACAGAGTTATGTCACTAGCCAAAAAAAAAAAAAAGAAACTGAAGTCTAATATCATGATATTTGGCACCCCACAAAAACTCCCTAAATCCTCAAATGTAATTATTACTGATGCAGATGGCAACTTACTACCCCTAATAACAGATGAGAAGTATCTGGGGATAAGAAGTATCTAGGGATATACCTCTCAATCTCTTAGCACATAAAATCTGGACAAAGCACCAAAATATGGACACATTTTAAAAATTGCTTTTATAAAGTTAGAAAGTTACTAGAATAAAAGGTCTTGTGTTACAATGCATTTCCTGAAGGATATGTGTGGAGTCTGCATGTCCTCCCCGCGATCGAGTGATGTTTAAAGACATGCAGGTAGGTGCATGTGTGAATGGGTGTGCCTTCTTTGAAGGTTGGGCATCGGGCTGGCATCTTGGCACCGTAAAAATCCACTGCCAATCATTAGCGGACCGGAGTTCTGCTGTGGCGACCCCTAACCGGGAAAAGCCGAAAGACATTAGTATGAAGTCTGAAACTCAAATGATTGTCATTATTTAATTAATTCAATCCTCAGTGATTTGCCTCAGAAATCTAGAAAACTACAAATTTTATGAGGAACACACCAAAAATATGAGGCAAAATCTGGACATTCTGTGAAAATATGGACAGTTGAAAGGTATGCCTAGGGATCAACCTAAACCCTAATTTTTCATTGGCCAGGCATACTGGCATTATTATTAGCAAAGTACTCCTAGTAAAACTCTGCTATAGAAACCCATACCTCCTCATCCCTACAGCTTGCAACGCCTTTGCTAAAAATGTGCTTATCCCTAAGATAGAATATGGGCTCCCTCTTGTAAACTTACATTCTGGCTCAAACACATGCAAAATACAAACAACTATAAACAAAATGCAGATTTGTGAGGTCTAGGGTCTGCTTGCTTACCCCACATCCAACATCTTCTGAATTTCTTCCTGCATGTTTTGGCTAATTTGCTCAAGTGCTCTGCAAGAAGCTTATCTGATTGGCCACTGGGTCACTGTGTCCACATGGTTCTCCACCGGCTGGGTGCACTCTGCTTAGTAATGAACATGCTGCCAAAACTGTCATAATACTGTTAAGGTTTCCTGAACACAGGTGGTAGACAGCTGCAGTAACAGAGTTACCCCATTCAATGAGGTCTCAAGTTTAAACAATGCTAAGAACTGCTACCACCAGCCGTCTGTCTATACTGATTATCAGTACCTTTTCATAATGGTAGTGCTTATTCTTGTTATCAAGGTAGAATTTGCATTTCTGTATCCTGACTGGCAGCCATAGCACAAGATTACACACTGTTTATCTTTCTCATAACAGTGAAAGAACCCTGCCGTGCTGCCTGCAGCTTATTCTGTCAGAGAAGGACAAGTCATGACAGAGAAGAATAAGCACCATCACATTTTGTCCAAATGTATATACCCAGGCTCTGGCTATCTTGCTGTACCAGACCTCTTGTTGCTATTGTGCTTGTGCCAGGTGATGTATCAACCTAATTCGCTCCTTAAGTCTGGTCCTGAAAGTCAGGATATGTTCTACAACAGCCTCTGTGTGGGAATCACATTCACCTTCTCACTCATCATATGTAACTCAAATGGTGACAAAGCTGGGGCCCTCAGCACTTCTCTGCACATAAAAAGTAGATGGATTAGGCACTTGTGATGTTCCTGCTTAAAATTGTCTGCAAATGGTCTCAACATGGTTTTAAGCATAGAATTAAACCTCTCCAACAGATCACTTTTTGTGCATGGTAGGGCAGTTTTTAACCGCTTTACTTCTCAATGCTTCCACAAATGGGTAAACAGGTATGACATGAAATTAGCACCTATGTCTGTCAATTTGTCCTAATGAAATCTCACCCTGCTGAAAATTTCTAACAGCATTTTGCCACTTCCTCTGCCACAACAGAGGAACACAGCCACCACTTTAAGGTAACTAGCAGTATACTGTACTATTACCGAGACATATCTCTTTATTGTAGTGCTTGGGGTGCTGAAAGACCCTACATCTATGGCTACTCTGCCTGAATTCCATTGTTATTTATACATACAAACTGCATACCTATTATCTGAAGGAGTATTATCCAAATAGAAGAAGAAAGCATTTGCTAAAGTTTTGTATCAAAAACTCTTCTTTTTATTGGCATGGGTGAGGTTTTTTTTTTTTGGGGGGGGGGGTGCACTTTCAATAACATGTCCATTTGGACTTTCTTTTTTGTTTTATATTCTCATCACTTATTTTAGCCATTTGTTGGCATACTCATTTGCTAATGTATTGCATGTATGTTTTGCTATCATGTTGTGAAGCTTTTGTATCCAGGTTTCCAGTGAAAATGGGCTCCGTCCAGCAAGAAATTCCTGGTTAACAAGGCTTACAGACTAATATATCCCTCCCTCCATCTATTTTTAATACCTATCTTATCCAGTTCAAGGTTGAAGGGAACTTCAGTCTATCCAGTCAAGCAAGATGGAAACCAGTCCTGGATGGGATGGCAGTCCATCTCTGGATGCACACACACACACACACACACACACACACACACACACACACACACACACACACACAAATCTTCTAATATATGGCAGCCTGGTTAATCATTTTTTCAGGAAGTTATCCAAAATTTATATGCATCTGTGCATCGTAAACCTTCATTCTACTGCAAAAAAAAAAAGGAATACAGAAGAAAAAAAAGAACAACATAAGATAAATTATGCTCATTTGGTAATACCTGAAAGTATGAAATCTGACAAAAAGCATTTTTATTTTAAACAGTATATATGAAACTGAAATAAACCGTTATTTGCTTATGTACTGGCTTGTTAACGTGGAGGAAAGTACAAGAAAACCACTTGAACATTTCATATTACTGCTCAGCATTTCTCACCCTAACTGACTATTATCATTTAAATCTTCCTTTATTCTTCTGTTTCCCTTCACCCCAATCCAATGAATTTCCCTTTTTTCAACATACCCCTGTAACATCTGTCTACAGACTCATGAACAAATCAGTGCTGTTCATGTTTTTATCCATTACTCTCAGCTCATCACCATTTGCCTTAATTACGTCTCGTGATTTACTGAAACTGCTTTCACTGTTTTCAATATATTATATAGAGTGTTAGATAAATATTTAATATGATCATAAATAAATAAAGTTATCTTTGCTTTGTCTTATGCTGTCCCTGAAAATGTGACCCTGCTGTTTCAAGTGGCCAGCAACTCTCAGCTAGCAAAAATCAAATCAAGAATAATCAAGTAAAGAAAAAAAAATCATAATTTTAGTGTACTGGCTTTGTGGTGAAATAGCAGCATTTTGCAAGCAGCAGAAGAAATTCAGTGATACTGCAGCTCACTTGTCATTACACCAACAAAAGTATATCATTGACTTAGGCTCAGTTTAAAATGCTGTACACTGTATATTCACAAGGCTGAGAGCACTACACTGAACTTGCTACGGCTGCTACTTTTTTGTGACTCAGTGCTGGGCAATGCATTAATTCCATTAATTTTCTGTATGCAGTTGTACATGTTGATTTTACAAATTCTAAGAAAAATCTGTAAACAGACCATTCCTGCAAAGATATACCCTATCCTCCAAAAACAAAAATTACTTTGAGAAGAAAAATAAATTATGTAGTTCCTGTTTGAAAACAGATAATTTAAAACTGCACTACAATGCATAAAGATTGCAATACAATCTACATTGCCATTTGTTTAAATTGCTCATTATTTTCAACTGAGAACTTGATATTTGATCCACCATGCAATGTCAAGCAGCCTGGACACAAACTGGTTAATCATCCATTTTCACAAGAAGCAATTTATGTACTAAATCATTCTTTGCTAAACCACATTAAGTTAATTACTTTTCCTCCTACATCAGATCCAGTCATTCTGAATAGGTACCAGGAAACCACTGTGCTCTTAAATGCTTTGCATTGTGCAACATTTCAAATGTTCCAGTGGTCTAGCCAGCAACATTTCTTCGAAAAATGGAAGACTACTTTGCAGAAAAATAATGTAGTGCAGCTTTTATGTCTAAATTATACATAAACAAAGATGGATTTTGCTATCAATAAGGCTTTTGCCTTCTAAATGTCAACATTAGAATGAAAATCATGTCCAGACTAAGTAACCTTAAAGATCATGTCCAAGAAATCTACCTTAGTTAAAAAATAAAAAAACAGAGAGATACCTGTAAAGAAGACTGCATCATCATTGTTGTGATTGCATAGAAGAAAACTATTTTTTTGTTTTTGAAAACTACTTTTAAAAGTTTTCTGCATACAACAAAGTGAAGCACAAAACCTGTAGTTGCAGTCTCTTAACAGGGACATGTCACCACACTGCTTATGTCTTTACGGGAGCTCATGAAAAGAAGTTACTTTTTCCATGAATGACCTATGGTACCACTGTTTCTTTTTTATTTGTTTTGCAAAAATGTATCAAGGGAGGGGACTACAAACTGGTAAGGAACCAAAAAGCAGTTTTTTTTTTGTTTTGTTTTTTTTGGCAAACTGTTAAGTTAGCAGTTTTGCAGTTAATTAACTGTTTGATATTATTTACCAATTAATTGGTTAAGTAATTAAGACTTGCTCGAAAAAAAAAACGTCAGTAACTTTGAATGTAATTACTGAGCCTGAACATTGGCAGGCATTTGCAGTTCACTTCTGTGCATTCACAACACTTTCAGAAGCAATTTTCAGTACCAAATCTTTATAAGAATAATGTGACTGCAACTGCTTTACATTTATTTATTTATTTTACTAAGATAAACTCTCTGAACTTGATCTTTAAGTCTAGCAGGATAACAGTGGTTCCCCTTTGCAAGATGCATATATCCAAAAAAAAAAGGGATACAGTATTCAAAATTTAGGTATACCACAAAAAACATTAATTGGAAATTATACAGTCAATTTTGCTATTGCATACATATTTGTCGAATATGGAAGTGTGAACTTTGACTAGCTGAATATCACGGTTGATATGACACCTCAACCTTGAGTGCACAAATCTGAATAAGGGGTGGTGGGTGGATTGATGAAAATGTTTAGGATCTTCAGACATGGATATACCGAGTAATAATTTGCTACTGCTCAAACAAAGCACTATAGCCTAAGTGTATAAAAAGTCATCTATGTAAAGTAGCACTTTGGAACAGCTGCTGCTCTGACACTACTACAGATACAGTTTAGAACTGTTTATGTACATGCAGATTAAATCACCTACTGCTCCTGTCAGAACCAGTTATGCAAATGTAAAACTAGTTCATGTTCATAGGTTCATAGGTAAGTACTAGGCTATCTGCCCAAGGGCATTTATAAGCCTAGCCAGAATGTGTTGGCTTTCGCCACCCCCTTAGATTAGTTCCCTGTGCTCCTGTCCAGCAGAGCCATTAATTCTCTGCGCCACTGTTTCAGCAGAGCCACTGCAGTGATCCCCAGGGTAAATTTTCTGTTTCCCATCCACCTGTCAAGGTTTCTCTTGAAGAGTGTTAGTGAGGGGCTCTGCCTGATCATCTTCTTCTTCTTTCGGCTGCTCCCGTTAGGGGTCGCCACAGCAGATCAACTGTTTCCATTTCCTCCTGTCCTCTGCATCTTGCTCTGTAACACCAACCACCTGCATATCCTCTCTCACCACATCCATAAACCTTATATTAGGCCTTCCGCTTTTCCTGTTACCAGGCAGCTTCATCCTTAGCATCTTTTTCGCAATATACTCTGCATCCCTCCTCAGCACATGTCCAAACCAACGTAATCTTGCCTCTCTGGCTTTGTCTCCAAACCTTCCAACCTGGGCTGACCCTCTAATATACTTATTCCTAATCCTGTCCATCCTCGTCACACCCAGTGCAAATCTTAACATCTTCAGCTCTGCCTCGTCAAGCTCTGACTCCTGCCTTTTTGTCAATGCCACTGTATCCAACCTGTATAACATAGCTGGTCTCACTACCCTCTTGTAGACCTTCCCTTTCACTCTTACTGGTACTTGTCTGTCACAAATTACTCCTGACACTCTTCTCCACCCACTCCATCCTGCCTGTACTCTCTTCTTCACCTCTCTTCCACACTCACCATTACTCTGAACTGTTGATCCCAAGTACTTAAACTCATTCACCTTCGCCACCTCTACTCCCTGCATCCTCACCATTCCTCTATCCTTCCTCTCATTCACACACATAGATTCTGTCTTAGTCCTGCTGACCTTCAATCCTCTTCTCTCTAGAGCATATCTCCACCTCTCCAGGGTCTCCTCCACCTGTTCCCTACTCTCACTACAGATCACAATGTCATCTGCAAACATCATAGTCCATGGGGACTCCTGTCTGATCTCGTCTGTCAACCTGTCCATCACTATTGCAAATAAGAAAGGGTTCAGAGCTGATCCTTGATGTAATCCCACCTCCACCTTAAACGCATCCGTCACTCCCACCACAGACCTCACCGCTGTCACACTACCCTCGTACATATCTTGTACCACTCTTACATACTTATCTGACACTCCCGACTTCCTCATACAATACCACAACTCCTCTCTAGGCACCCTGTCATATGCTTTCTCTAAATCCACAAAGACACAATGCAACTCCTTCTGACCTTCTCTGTACTTCTCCATCAACACTCTCAGAGCAAACATCGCATCTGTAGTGCTCTTTCCTGGCATGAAACCATACTGCTGATCACTAATCATCACCTCCCTTCTTAACCTAGCTTCCATTACTCTTTCCCATAACTTCATGCTGTGATTGATCAGTTCAATCCCTCTGTAGTTACTACAGCTCTGCAAATCACCCTTATTCTTAAAAATCGGTACCAAAACACTTTTTCTCCATTCCTCAGGCATCCTCTCACTTTCCAAGATTTCATTAAACAATCTAGTTAAAAACTCCACTGCCATTTCACCTAAACACCTCCATGCTTCCACAGGTATATCATCTGGACCAACAGCCTTTCCGTTCTTCATCCTCTTCATAGCTATCCTTACTTCCTCCTTGCTAATCCACTGCACTTCATGATTCACTATCCGCACATCATCCAACCTTCTCTCCCTCTCATTCTCTTCATTCATGAACCCCTCAAAGTACTCTTTCCATCTGCTCAACACACACTCCTCACTTGTGAGTATGTTTCCCTCATTATCCTTTATCACCCTTACCTGCTGCACATCTTTACTAGCTCGGTCCCTCTGTCTAGCCAATCGGTACAGGTCCTTTTCACCCTCCTTAGTGTCCAACCTTTTATACAACTCTTCATACATCTTATCCTTAGCCTTCGCCACCTCTCTCTTTGCCATGCACCTCATCTCATTATACTCTTGCCTACTTTCTTCATCTCTTTGACAATCCCACTTCTTCTTTGCCAACCTCTTTCTCTGTATACTCTACTGTACTTCTTCATTCCACCATCAGGTCTCCTTGTCCTCCTTCCAGATGTCACACCAAGCACCCTTCTAGCCATCTCTCTTACTAGCTCTGCTGTAGTTACCCAGCTATTCGGTAACTCTTCAATGCCACACAGTGCCTGTCTTAACTCTTCCCTGAACATCACGTCACAATTACCCTTTTTCAATTTCCACCATTTGATCCTTGGTGCTGCCCTCACACTCATCCTCCACTTCTTGATCACCAATGTCATCCTACAAACCACCATCCTATGCTGCCTAACTACACTTTCCCCTGCCACCACTTTACAGTCTCCAATCTCCTTCAGATTGGCCCTTCTACATAAGATATAATCCACCTGAGTGCATCTTCCTCCACTCTTTAATGTCATCCTATGCTCCTCCCTCTTGTTAAAATACGTATTCATCACAGCCATGTCCATCCTTTTCGCAAAATCCACTCTGCCTGATATATATTGGAATCCTGTTCCAAAGCATGGGGAGTCTTCGGGACAGGAATCTATCCCTCTGTGGTGAGGTTTATATCTCTAAAGCGTGTGGCTCTCCGGGATTTGTTTTTTTTTTAGGTGGAACATATCCATCAATTCTGGGTTGGACATGGCCTTGTATGTCAGGCAGAGATCACCACTGAGTAAGCGGTATGCAACCGAGTACAGCTGGAGTTTCTTGAGTCAGGATGCATATGGCATCTGTTTGAGGCCAGTAATCCTCTTGGTGAGGTACTTTTGTGGTCTTTCCAGCTGTTGCAGGTGTCTTGTAAGGTACATCCCAAATGGGGTGTTGTATTCTATGATGGGTCTAACGAGTGATGAGTAGAGAGGCACAATAACCTCTTTCATTCTAGATGGGAACCCTTTTGTGATTAGGTGGGCCACATAGAAGGATTTTCTAACCACCTTAGCAATATGATTATCAAAGGAGAGATTACTATCTACTTGGGTCCCCAGATCCCTTATTACATTTTCTGTATTTAGGGGACTACTACCTATGTGGTAGTTCGTGGGTACTTTGTTTTTTCCAAAGGGGATGACTATGCACTTTTTGGCATTTAGTTTGAGGCCATGATTTTGACACAAGGTATCCGTCTCAGTGAGACCCTTCTGGAGGGTGTCTGTATCAGCCGGAGAATCAGTTATGGCCCCTAGTTTCCAGTCGTCTGCGAACTTGGTCAGCCATAGTCCTCCTATGCTTGCCTGTACCTCTGAGAAGTATATACCGAACAGGAGGGGTCCTAGGACTGAGCTCTGTGGGGATGCCACTTGTAACCAGTTTAGAGTCGGACATAGAGCCTGCAACTCTCACCATGTGGGTTCTATCCATGAGCCAGTTGGCAACCCATCTCATAACGTAGGGGTTTATGTTCAAGCTGGTGAGCTTGTCTATAATACTAGAATGGGGAATGGTGTCGAAAGCCTTTGCGAGGTCTAGCTAGGCTGTGTGGACCTCCTTTCCCTGTTCTAATGCCTTGGTAACTGTCTCAAAGAAGTCCACAAGGTTTACGAGGCATGATCTGCCCTTAACAAAGCCAAAGTGGGTAGGGTCCAAGGTTTGGAGGTTCCCAATGTCTCTGTTAATGAGTTCCATGATGATGCACTCCATAGCCTTGCAGACCAGGCTAGTTAGGCTTATAGGGCCGATAGTTCCCGGGGTCTATTGTGGCTCCAACTTTGTGGAGCGGGATAACTGTTGCTGTGTGCCATTCTGTGGGTGCATAGCCTGTAGAGAGGCTGAGTTTGAACAGTGTGTTTAGGTGAGGGGGTTAGTTCATTTTGGAGCTCTTGTAAGACACAGCCTGGGACACCGTCCGGTCCCATTGAAGCTGTGTTTTTGGCTTTGGCTAGGGCTGTTTTAACCTGTGTGTTGGTGACTAAAAGGGCCCTACATTCTTCTGGTATGGTTATCAGCCCTTTAGGGGGTGTGGGGAGGTGAAGTTTGCACTAAACCTGTCTGCCAGAATGTTGGCAATATCAGTTGGTTCAGTGTATTTTGTGCCATTCTGCACTAACTCAGAGCAGATCTGAAAGTTTCCACTTAGGTTCTTGACATAGCTAAAGAATGCTTTGTGGTTATCTTTGGAGTCATTGGCAATTTTTCTTTCAAAACTATCCTTGGATGATTTAATGAGGGACCACAGTTTCTTGCTGATACTGATGAAGGATGTCTTTCCTTCTTGGGATTTTACTCTTTTCTGTACTAGTTTCCTCCTTCTGTTGTATAGCTTGTTTATGGCAGGGGTCCACCAGACTGGTTTCCTTTTCTTGGAGGAGTGATTCTTGGTTTTACTTGGGATAGCACGATCCATGCATTCCTGCAGATGCTCATAGAGTGCCTTTGTAAAGGTTTCAGCAGCTTGGACAGCATTGTCCTTTAGCATGGGAGCTGTGAACCTTTCCACCTCGGTCTTAAGTAACGTGAAGTTTGCTTTTGAAAAGTTTTTCATGGTGATTTCCTTGATTGGGGGTGGGGGCAGAATGAGGATATCCAGAGTGCTTAGTCTATGGTCTGATCTAACCAGCGAGAGATTGACCTCCGGTGTGGAACACCGGTCGCCCATGTTGGTGATGACCAGGTCCAATATGTTGCTCCCTCTGGAGGGGGTGTTGACTAGTTGATCTAGGGCATTCGAATTTATAAATTCTAGGAAGTGTTGGGCAAGGGAGTTAGTACTCCCAGTTTATGTTTGGGTAATAAAATCACCCAGTATTAGGGTGTTTGGTAGGACCTTCATATTTCCCAGTGTCTCCAGAAATGTGGAATGGGGGTCCTGGGTCTTGGTGGGTGATCTGTAGCAAGCTACAATTTGGATTGCAGTTTTGCCCGTTGTTAGTTGCACATGGATGATCTCCAATGCATTGTGCTGCGCCACTACCCTGGAGGTGTGGGTATCCTTGATGAATATGGATACCCCCCGCCTTTTGTGTTTCGGTCCTGGTTCTGTGGCCGAAAGGCATGGTATGAGTTATAGCCTAGTAGTGCTGTGGTACTCTCAGGAGCCTTAAACCAGGTTTCTGTTACTGCACAGATGTCGATGTTCTCCATACTGAGGAGTGCCTCAAGTGCGTGCATTTTGAGGTTTAGACTTCTGGTATTGAGTAGCATTACCCTCAGTTTTTGGTTACTTGTGCTATTTATGGTGGTGGGTTTGTCTTTTGAGCTTTGCCTATAAAAGGCACTATGGGGGCGGCAAAAGCCTTGGCCAGTATTCGAAAGCCTAAGGGTGACAGGTGCAAGCCATCTCTTGTGAAGATATGTGGCTTGTCGAGCATGTCATCCCAAGCAGACAAATACTGGATCCCCTTTGAATGACACCAGAAACTTATCCAATTGTTGAAATTGATAATTTTTTCTTTATACTGTGGCATCATTCTTGGTAAGGGCAGGATGCTAGTCAGGGTGAGGGTCATACCAGCCTGGGCTACATGATCAGAGAGCTCTTCCAAGTCTCTTTTCATGTAGTCCAGGGAGTACGTCTCAGGTCATTTATACCAACATGGACAATGACAGAGTTGTATTTGTACTTGTTCTGGAGTGACCTGAGTGCTTGTGTTATGTGGCGGATCCTGGCTCCTGACAGGCAGCTAACTGTAACCTTCTCCTTGTCCACCCTAGTTAGTGGGACATCAGTGTGCCTGACTATAGAGTCGCCTACTACTAGTGTGTTGGGTATGTTACTTTGCCTTAAGGGTTGTGATTGCGTGGCAAACTAATTATGTGTTTCATGGTTGGCGATGGGATGTGGAGGTTACTTGGATGTCTGCCTTGGAGGTCTCTGTTGCTTTTGCAGATTTTTATTTAGAGCCTCTGAGTATGTTTTCATGTATTCCTGTGTGTTATTTGCCAGTGTTGGTTTATTAGGTCTATGTGAGACTGGTGGTGTGTTGCAAGTATGACCCTTCTCCTCTTGACTGTCAGTTCCAGTCTTGGGTTGAGAGAGCTTGTATTTCAGGAAATCTTGCTAGATTCACTGCAGAAGTCTAATAAAAGTTTGCCACTTGTTGAATTCCAGAAGAAAAAAACTTTTAGTGGAACATACAGAACTTTGAAACATGGATCACTCAAAGTACATTCCATTATCAGTTTCCAACTTTTATTAGCAGTACTCGTATTATAACACCTCTCTCTTAAAATAAGCATGTCACTAAAAGCAAGATACTGCAGAATATTACTTTAACTGCAGGTTACTTTTTTCCACTTAATGCTAAACACATACACAGCTTGCAGGTTGCACCATTTGCCATTATAAACAGTTCAGATATACAGTGTTTTTGTAATAATATATTCATTCCATATAATAATCACAGAAAGTGTAAGGTTAACATCCTAAAATTATCAAGAAAGTTATTCGTTACCTTACAATAGCTAACTTAAATCAATAAACATAACCTCCAGAAACAACACAAGAACATGTATACAATGAAACAGCTGTTGGGACTGTCCATTAGTGCAAAAATATTAAGAATCTGATAATATAATAATGTACCAAAATATGTGCTTTTCATGGCGTGCTATCCAAAAGAACAGACACTTTCCAAGTATTTAAATATAAAGAACATGTACTTTGGCAAAATACAGTACAGTTGAAAACAATTCATTAGGTAGTTTTCAAATGAATACTGATCTTTCAAAAAGTATTCTCAACAGGAATAAAGATGTCAAGCTCTAATACAATTTTTAGTGGCAGCAAGACTGTAAGTGATCACTGGGATGCCACAAAAATGACGCAGACTTCTAGAGGAAGCCAAATCTGACAGAAGACAGCACATTTGACACAGTGCTTTGAACTACAGATGGAGAATATGATGGTGTACATTACAGCTGCTTTCTGTTTCTTTACCGTACAGTACTTTAAAATTCATGCCAAACTAGGGTCACAGCAGTTCCAACCGCTAGCAAAACAGAGGCTCTCAAGTTTCAAGGCAATCATTCAACATTATCTGCACATATGTGGTGTTAGTATATTTAAAGCAACTACAGAAATACAACTGCTGCAACAGAAAAAAATAACATTAACTCAACCAGAAGAAAGGTTTTAATGATCCAATCATATTTTAAAAATCAAAACATATAAACACTATGGGAGATCTGGTGGCAAAGAGGTAGCATGCGTGTTTGTGATGTCACTGTTATGGGCTCAGTTAGCATTCCCTATGAGGAATGGGGCTAATAGGCCAGAAGCCTGCTCTCCTCTCCTGCAAGAATGAGTGTGGGACATGATGCTACCAGGCTAGTCTTCAGTGATGTCTGAAAGGGAAAGATATCCTAAAGGGGATGGAAGTATGCCTTAATAGCCACTAGTTCACATCACTATGTGTATGATGGGGAGGGTTCAACAGAGGGACATATAAAACTGAAAAAACAAAATCTCAAAAGCTGGCCAGCATGCCTGTTTCTGTAATCAGCCTACAACCCCGCCTCCTAAATCAATGCACCAATTCCAACACTTTTGCTGGTGGTAGAGGGCATATGCTTCATCTCCCAGGATGCTGGGAAAATTAATAAGGAGCTGGCACATGGCCACAAGCAGAGTCATATACCAGTCTCATAGTCTGCTAGTGGGTCACAAGTGGTCTTACACTGCTGCTGATATATAAATAAACAAAAGTGCAATTAAAAACATGCTACTTCATCAGTTAATAAGCATGGCTGAAATCAAGTAACACAATGGTAAATGTTAGTGAGTCTGCTAACATTTTTGTTGCAAGTAATTGAATATGGTAAAAGATGTATATGACACTTTACCATAACAGTAGATCTTCAAGAGGAGGTTACCGCAACAGCAAATCATATCATTTACAAACTTTCTTTCCAGAAATGTGTGGACTATATCCACACCAGCCAGAAGAATAATGCTTTCAGCAACTGTGTATGGCATTTTCTTTTTTGCCTTCCAGTACGAGATGTACATGATGCCAGCTGGGCCTACATACACACTAGCTAACTTATTTAGAACTTTTACTGGCAACTTTAACTCCTTCTTTTGAAATAGTCCATCAGTTAAGCAATAAATTCATCATAACTTTATTTCTAGGTATCTTTTCAATCTTGATGCTTTAAGCTTTCTCCTATAAGTGTCTCACTATAAATAACAAACTATACACTTGGCAAATTGGTTTTCAATTGCAACACTGACAAAAACACATTTCCAAAAGTCCTCATTGCACTAGCATCTTTCCCAATATTTCCAATTAATGGGAAGTTGCACAGTACTATTGCTGACATGCTGGAGTGGGGCTCCATCTGAATTGTCATCTGTAGAAAAAGGTACATGCCCTAAAACTTATAATATCAATTCAGTTTGTAAGAACCACTATTCTGATTAGTGAAACAAATTAATCAAGCAGTAAGTCAAATAGTTGGAATAGAGTTCAGCAGACAATATGAATCAAATATATAATGAAATAAAACAGTAATATGTCAAACTCAAGTTAAGAAAAGAAAGTTACAACCTTACTGTAACTCTAGATATGCCTGAAGAATTCAGTCTTCGTTTAGCATTAGGGCTCAGGCACTCTGAGCATGTTCTGCTCAATTTCTGACCAAGAAAATAAATCTTACCAAAAAGAAAAAAAGAGGACAGATAGAGGGAGGCTGAAAAAGGCTGAATTATCCAAGCAAATTTGATTGTTCTAAGTACAAAACTTTTCATGTCAGCTAAGAAGATTCAGTCCTTCATTATCACTTACAGCAGAGTCCCTAGCTGATCCTCCTGGGTGACTAACATAGAAAACGCAGTCTTAACAACTATGTCCCCCAAGGCAGACGCGAACTTGGAAGTAATGTCTAGCTTATGATATCTGGCAAAAGTGTTCAGGGAGCACCGATATGTCACAGCACAGATGTTAAGATGCCCAAATGGCAACTGCTCTAGCTGGATAAACCTCTGTAAAGCCATAGAATTCCTTCACATATTTATGATAAGTGAAGGGCATACACATTGAAAACAAATGGTAAATTGCTAGAACTCTGAAAGGTTTCAACAAACTGGCAGTTTGATACCTTTATTTTTTATATATATATATATATATATATATATATATATATATATATATATTTATATATATATATGTGTGTGTGTGTGTGTGTGTGTGTGCGCGCGTGCCAATGAGTGTGTATAAGGTAGTTTTAAAAAGGTTAAGTCTGCTTTTACATAAGTGAAAGAGTTGCAGTTATTTCTGGAAGGGACAGCTTGTTGTTCCCTCTACAGCTTCTTACTGCTGTTTGATACTGAAACTTGGACAGTGGAGGCAAAGCAGTTGAGGAAGCTAGAGGTGATGGAGATGAAGAGCCAGAGATGGGTATTAGGATGCACCCCATGGAACAGATGACAGAATTATGACATCAGAACAGTAAGCAAAGTATCTTCAGCTGCAGAGAAGTGGACAGAGAACAAATTATAATGGTTTGGGCACATGTGCAGGAAAGAAGATGACAATTTGATAAAGAAGACTTGGGAGAGGCAAGAAGAAGGCAAAAGAAAACAAGGATGTCCAGTAAATAGATGGTTGGATTTTGTGCGAAAAGACCTGCAACAGTCAGGAATGGCTCTCAAAGAAGATAGGAGAGTGATACAACCCCACACAGAAAATGGGAAAAAGGGGATTGATGATAATGATAAATGCTTCTTACTTAAATAACTCAAGAGTTCACTGCATTTTGGGATAAGGGGACTCCTCCTCCTGCAGTGAATTCATTCAATGTAAATGCAATTTGTCCAGATACGAATTAGCACAGAAATGGCTACTAATTACATGCCTACTCTCTCATTTTATGTCACTCTTGGACTGCACCATGAAAATCTGATAAGGGTTCAATGACAACAGAAAAATAAATAAATAAATAAAAACTTAAGAAATGTTCAGCCTATTGTTCCTAGGGAATGCGTGTGAAAACTGTGCAGATAGGAGAGTTCACTGCATCTTGGGATAAGGGGGGACTTTTACCCCTGCAGTGACTCATTCAATGAAAATACACTTAAGCTAGATGTAGATTAAAGCTGGACTGGAGACTGCATTACTACCTACTTTCTCAATTTATCTTACTCTCAGAGCGCCTCAGAAAGGTGCTGAATACTATTCAATGACTAAGAGAAAAAAAATAACTGAAGAAATACCCAACTCATTAGTTCTAGGGAGCCAACATGAAAATTGTGTACAAAGGCAAAGAAGGCCAACATTAATTTCAGTGCACACTATAGAACACAGCCATAGCTTAAGAATTATGGCAGAAATGAAACTTCCCAACTCCTTGCTGAACAACCTGGCTGTGAACATTCATAAGTTTGTGGGTTCCTACTAAGCTTAGGGCCAAGGGGACAGTTGATAAGCTCATCCACAATACCCAGTACTGGTAGGAGACGAACACTGTCCCACAACAAGTCCCCCGCCCCCTTCGTCTGCTTCAGAGAGGAGACTAGGAAGGGGTTAAAGTGGTTGCAGGTAGAAGTGATTAAAAACAAAAGCATTTTAAGGCATCACAAGATTACTAGATCATTAATCCTGAACTGGGTATAAGACGAGTAGGCAGGGTGGTAACTATGGCAGCAGTACAATTAACATACGATAGGCACAACTCACAGAAAATTACTCAGGCAGCTGTCTTGAGTTCAGCATGATGGTAAGCAAACATCTTTCATGTGCAAGTGACACCAAATTAAGCACAACCCATTTAACATTACATGTTACAGACACTAATACTTTAGGAAGGGTGCAGAACTTCTTGTCACATATTTTGGTTTTATAAATAGCTAGAAAATGCTCATCAGCATGGGAAGCCTCTTGCAATTTGCTGTTGCATTGCTGTCTACTGCGAATGTGTATAGGAAAACAGGGCTCATTGCAAGCAGATATTTTCAACTCTCTATTTTCTGTTAACTCTTCTTGTAGAACAATGCCAGCTATAGAAAGACCAAATAAAATGCTGTTAATTTCTGTCTTAAGCCACAAAGCAGTGCTTGTTTCAAAATTCATCTTGGGAAAGGGATCTTCATCTAGTACACGACCATTTATCCTCAGTGCTGAGCATTAACAGAAATAGTAACAGACATGTATCCAACTTAATTTCTGTTATTATCTCTACATGTCTACTACAAAACACTAATACTTTCAAAATGGTTGTACAAGTATTAACTAGGTAAACATTCTTGTTCCTCAGTAGCTCCTACTAAGGACAAAAAGGAAAAACACACTTCAGAGTAAATATTGTGTGACACAGAAATAGAGAAACAAACGTCTGCATACTTAACATTTAACACTATAAAATAATTCCCAGCTGTCCACTAGATACATCAACCAATATGGCTTTAAGGTTTGTGATGGCTATACTGTTTAAAACAGTAAATGAAGGGACTGCAAGTTCTACATTCTAGTTAAGACTGCCTTGTCCAAGACTCTTTGGCAGCACAGCTGTTGCACATACAGGTTCCTTTTTAATGCAGTAAAGCTCCTGACCCAGCAGTCATACTTAGTCCAGACAAATCAGCCTTCTCAGTTTCATTCTATAAAAATATTGTTTCAGCATTCAAAGTAACCATCTGCCATTTGGCTCTGATTCCAAGCTTGCTGTGCTTGGGACATTTCAAATTTAATGCTTTCCAGCTTTATATTAAAAAAAAGAAAAAAAAAACTGGTCTGCCAACAGTAATTTATTTTTACCAAGACAAAAAGTTTTTAAGATTTGGGAAACACAGAATACCATGGGTTTAAGCCAAAAATGTGCTTACTAAAGCAATTCTTTGAAATAAGTATTAACTATGGGGTGTGTGTCTGTGTACATATATGCAGTAGTATAAAAACAAGGCAATAGAAGCACTTTGTTCAATAAAATAACTTTTTTTTAATTAAAAACATAAAGTAAACTACCTGTTCAGTGGTCCAAACCCTTTTGTAAGAGTTGAAACAAAATAACACAAACTGTATGCACAGTCTCTCATATCAGTTTAGGTCTGGTCCTAAAACCAACACAGGTAGCTTTCACCTAATAAATAATTCAGTGTTATCAGCACAGTTTAAATGAACCTCTCTAGCCAATATAAAGACATACCTGTGTCCTTTTTTAAAAGCATTTTATATATAACAATATTTCCCAAATACATAACTTTAGATGCATCACATTACAACATTATAAGCAAAATTATTTGCAACATCACTTCTGACATATTCCATGGGGAAACCTGCCACAGAATGCTGCAATGACCCCTCCCCTAGAAGAAACCCTTGGTTTCAGGCCATCAAAATAGGCTGTAGGCCTGAAACAGGCCATCTGTATTGTGCTGGGTCAAGCTTGACTGATGTTTGACAATTAATCTAAAAGGGTATAGAGAAAACACCCATCGACAAAGTTTGGTGCGCCCATATCATTGCTTGTGTAGCCATACTAGAAAGCATCGACTATGACCAATGTAGAGTCTCTGCCCAGGAGATAATACTTTAGTGATAAAAAAAACTCACTTGATTGCTAGGCATTCCCTTTCAATAATAAAGTACATGGTCTTGGTTCTTCTTAACTTGCAATTAAGCATATAGGGTTTTTTGTTCTGCAAAACCCTGTGAAAGCACTGTCCCTAAGCTTATCTTTGATATATCAGTACAAACTATGAAGGGTTTACCAAAATTTGGAGCAGCTAAGACAGGTTCTGAGCATAGCACATCTTTTAACTGTTAAATACATTATCTGTACTACTGCCATGTTACATTAAGAGGCATCTTCCATTTTGTCAAATCTGTAAGAGTGCAAGCTACAGATATAAACTGGGATACAAAATTAAGATCATGGCTAGCTAAGCCCAATGCCCTCACTTGTTTCTTAGTACCTGGAATAGGTCAATTTCTCACAGATTCTAGATTTTTTTTTTCTGGGACTATTTCCCCTCCCATTGTATATCCTAAATATTTTAATTCTGTCTTGCCTAGCTTGATCTTGAAGGCATTGACTGTCAACTTAGCTTGTCTCAATGAGTCTAACACTTGTATGTACCTTAGTCAGATGACAGTCCCAAGAGTGTATTATGATGTCATCCAGGTAAGAAGCAACATATGAGACATGGGATTTTTGGACTCTGACCATTAATCTTTGAAAGCTCATAGGAAAACCATGTAATCCAAAATGAAGGACAGTACACTGCAGTTAACCTACTGATGTTGAAAATGTTGCCTTTTCCTTGCCTTCAGCTGTTTGAAGGATTTGCCAGAACCCCCTTGTCAGATCTAATACAGTCAAGAATCTTGTCCCCCGTTAATTCTGCTGGTTGCCAACAAAGCAATTACTAGAAAATGGAAATCAAAATCTAAACCAACTATAGGTGAAGTAGTAAACATTGTAACAGAGATAAAAGAACAGGAAGTTGGATCTTTAGAAAAGGATAGGAGTAAATTACATAGACAAAAATGGAAATTGTGGGAACGATACATGCAGGAAATTTTTTTTTTATTTATTTATTTTTTTTGGAGGGATGAGGTTTAAGAGAAGGCAGGAATTAAACAATTTATGTAATGTTGCTTTGATTATACAGTATATAACAATATATGTGATGTATAACATTTCTAAATGTGAACTTGTTAATATAGTTTGATTACTTTCATATAAATGCAATCTTGCTTATGTCACAAGTGATAACTCAATGAAGGTATTAAAAATAATATTTCTTCCTTAACCTCTCTTTTAGTTAATCAACCCTAGGCATTGGGAATCTATCAAATTTTCAAATTCTCTTAGGCTTTTTAAAATCATTACAAAACAGGACTTTACATCATGCTTTGGGACTAATACTATGGTGCTGTTCCCCTCACTTTTTGACCCCTCTATTACCCCATCTAAAGCATTTTTGTACTTCCTCTTGCATAGCCTTTCTCTGAGACTCTCGTATGGTTTTAATTTTTTTCTGTCTTTTTTTTTTCCCCTTGAAGCAGACCACTGGCTGCCCTCAGGGTTTCTTCTCACCTACTAAACCTAATGGACTCTACCACGGGACTTACTATGATCAATATTTGGGAGTCAGTGAGGAGATCAAGACACATGGATAAGCATCATATTGCTTTCCAAAAGTATTATTCCATGCTGTAGCTTCCCCCTCCCCCTTGTATGCACATGTAACGTCTTGGGATATGCAGCTGCATCAACCCATCTTCACAGCAACTCAGCCAATATCCTCAATGCACTAGGGACAATGTACTCTGCATGTTCCCAATTCCTCGCTAGGGATCAAATGAGAGGTGCATCTGAGTGCACACCCATCTTCCTCTTGCCAGTCCCTCAGATACCATATCAATCAAAACTTGATTGCCTGGGCCGTAGTCAGGGCTTTATCCCTCTAATTCTATAGCACTGGCTCTGTACAGATTTAAGTTGATGTTTTCTCCTGGTATGGCATCAATTAGGCTAGTTCTGCCAACTAAATCTGAAACAATTCCATGTTTCTTAACAGGAAACTCCCTTATCTCATCTCCTTGGCTTATTATAGTGTGTCATCTACATGCATTGCATGCTTAGAGGTTTTTTTTATTACTTCATCAGCTCAGTTTCTGTCATCAAGCCAACTACAAAAGTCTGCACTTCTTAACATGTCTTCAAAATATTGACATCATATAATTTCTAGATTTTTCTCAAAAGTCTAACCCTGTAGTTGACATTACTTAATTTCCTACTGCTTCAAAAGGGTTCTGCATTTAGCATTTTTTAGGGACCAAAACTAACACCTGATCTACAGCTTTGAATTCCTGGGTCCTCACATTTCTGACCCTTATTGTGTAGCCTGGGCTCTTCCTATTTATTCCTGAATTTCCAGCTCAGCTTGCAAGCTGTTATAGTGTTCAGTGACACTTTTAAATGGAGTTTTCTCTTCTTTTCAGGTTTCTTTGGTAATATCTAACAGTCCACAAGGGTACCTACACAACATATTAACCTAAAATGTCTGAACACTGCTGAGGACTGACCTAATGGCAAAGAGGAGGCATGGTATTTAACTGGTCTCAGTTTTTACGATCTCTTCAATACATTTTTTAGTATGGATTTTAATATTTAGTTAAAATGATCTATTATCTCATCTGGGGTAGTACATTGAGATTTTTAATTGCTTGATCTTTTAGCAAAGTAGCACAGCTTCTGCAATAATATGGACAAAAAGAAGTCTCTTGATCAGAGGGTATTTCGTTAGGTATCCTTTCTCCAGAAAATTATACTGCTAACTCCCTAGCTATAGATTCAGCATTATGGAGAATAGCCTTAATGTACTCAATTGCATAATCCAAAATAACTGAGATGCAGTTAAAACCCACTGGTGGCTGAACAATTTTCATAGCAATACATTCAAATGGGGCTTTTATGATGGGCAATGGCATCAAAGGAATTTTAAAGCACAAGTAAAGGACTGTCTTTGGCATTCAGGGCATCCAGCACAGGAGTTTTCAACTTCATTCATTATTCTTTGCCAGAAAAGCCTTTATAGGATCCATGCTTTAGCTTTATGCATTCCTGGGTGTCATCCTGGTACATGGTTATGCACAAGCCACATTACTAGAACTCTGAAAGATTTGGACAACAGGAGCCGATGCACTAATTCCTCTCTATCCTCAATTACTTTGTACAGTAAATCATTTTCTATCTCAAAATATTGGTAAGAAGTAGAACTATTTTATTCAGCTTCTTCCTCTAAAACGCTAGCTATAGCATCCCTTGCTCTGTTTAAACTGTAGTCTTCCCATTGTGCCATTTTTAACTTTATTCAGCTTACCAGGAGGTCAGCCAAGTGTAATCTGAAGGTTGTTCAGGATCAGCCTTTAATGGGGTAGAAGGCACTGCCTACTCCACTTCTACTAACACAGACAGAGTTCTCATGCCTAAGTCTTCTGCTAAGAAAGGCAACTCATATTAATATGTTTAATGTCAACTGCTATCTGTACCGTGTTTACTTTTTATTTTTCATGTAATTTGTGAATGTGATGTAAAGAGATATCTCTCTCTCAAAGTTTCTGTATTGTGGCAAAAAAGGAATATCATTTGAAGTCTATTCAAGGTCACCTTGTCTTTCAGTATGCACTGCTCTCTCACTTTTCATTTATTTTCTTTGTGTTTCTCTTTCTCTGTCTCAAAGCTAATGAACACCATCATCTCCATTTTTTTTTATTCTCAAAGTTGTTTTCCCTGCAAAGGATTTATTTCAGTTTTACATTTTTCCTTACTGAAGGATACCTACTGCCTAAAGCCTTCCCTTATTTGAGGTTCCCATCTTACATTGACAAATAAATACATTTCAATCACAGACCAGATTCTGTTTCACCCTCTTCAACTACACAAATATAGTCTTTCTTATTGCTAGGTTTCTCCTTCAAAATACTCATCTGCTTCACAGAATCTTATATTTCTGGGGCTTTCTGTTTTAGCCTGACAAAAAGTTTAGATTTCTCTTCAGATTGTGTGTTTTATATACACGCTTACTTCATTCTCAATGAATGACCCCTTTTCTTCAGTTCTGCTAGATTATTCTATTGCCTGATCTGCAACAGTTTCAGACTGAAATGCCACTTCCTTTCCCTGCTTTGTAACGTTTTCAGGTTATAACATTTTACTGTGTAACTCCTCCTTCTACTGGTTGTACCATATACTGACATATCTCTTTAAATAGTGTAGGTTCTTCCTCTTCCTACATTTGCAGACAAACATTTGTACCTTCATGGCTTTTCAACACTGTGCCTTGATCTTTGTTGGATACATACACTCTTATGAATGTGTGTAGTTTTTGTGCATCCCTACACTTTCTTCCAGGTTAAGTAAATGTGAAACTGTAAGTTTATTCACTTGCTGGCTCCTATCTTCTTCCCACTGCTCAACAAATCTTAAAAGGGGGAGTAGTATTTCCTTATTATATGTGTTAAACTGGGCACTACAGTAACAGGATTAACTATCTTTCCATACATAGTTTATGTTTCCATTTGAAATAACCGGATATTGTTTCCCATCACCATGAATACAGACTACTTCAACTGCTTTCTTAGAAAGGGTCTTCTTTTTGGATACATACTGCTTCTTAATAAGCATAAGCATAAGTCCTTTCATTTTCCTGTCATCAATTACAATGCCTCATAATCTTGCAGTACCACAAGAGCAAATAGCTAACTTAGTTACTCTGACAGCTAATTTATTGCATACAATAGACTTCACATCATCAGTCCAATGCTTTTTCTTGGTTACAGTTTTCATGGGTATATGAATATGACATTATCAGTGCAAAATCTAGCTATGTGACTCCCTTTTTTCACATTTAAAACAGAATATGTTTGCAGTTGATAATTTCTGCTTGTTACCAAAATCTGACAGAGTCTTCACCTGTTCAGCTGCAAACAGTTTCACACACAATAGTGTGGCAACTTACTACAACAACAAAATATTCAGCATCCCTAGGGTCAGTCAGGAACATTCACTTCCTTAAAGTAGTAGGGAAAGCTCTCTTAAACTTATCAATGGCTAATATTTCCATCATTTTTAGTAAGTTGGTCCTCGTGATCAAACAACTGTATCTTTCCATTTTATTAGGAGGAAATGTCCAACTAACAAGCATTTGAGTTTGTGTCTCAGAGGTAATACCAGCTTGAGATAACAGCGCATCATAATCCTGATATTGCATGCCTTCTGGGTCCATGAAGATCTTTACTGGTTAGCTGGGCTGAAGGGATTGTGGGCCTGTAACTCTGTCTCATCCTTCAAGTTGGGTGCACCATTTGAAGGGCATGAGGTACATATCAAGGTCTTTTTCTCTGACTGATTTGTAAAGAGTTGGAACTGCCCATGGCTTGTCCATTAACTTGGCCATCACCACCATCCCTTTGGCTGTAGCCTCAACTGTTTGCAGTTGTTCCTGTACTGTTGCTATCTGGGGAAAAACAGATGTACTTCAGAGACAAAACAGAACTTTCAGTTAACAATATGACACTGGAGATTCCTCAAATGGTGAAAAAAGCACTTTTGCTCAAAAGTCAGATAATTAAAGGTAAATCTGGACTGTTGCTGGCACAGAAATTTGTCTGCCAATTTTCCCACTCCACCCAACAATGCACTATCAAAAGAAGGCAGCAGATGAATTTTATTCATTAAAAAACAGGACTGTAATAAAACCAAAAAGGAAAATACCAACTGCTTCTTCAGAACATGAAAGCAAATAAAACAAATCCTGTAGTCTCTCATACTAACTTAGGATTAGCCACAAAATCAACTCAGACACCCTCTAGCTAGCTGGATTGCTCAACAGAATACCTCCAAAGAGGCACGGACTCCTTCAGATTGTCTCTTCTCCTCCCCAGCAAAACTCCCAGAACTGATGTTCTAGGCACAAAACTCCTCCTGCAGTAAAACACTAACTTCTCTTAACTCAAGAGTCACAGCTCTCCTTTTATAAACATGAAACCAATGAAGCAACTATTTGTTATCAGGTTCACTTAAAGGAAAGTTCTAGAGCTAATACAAAAATACACCTGTCACTTTTTTATAGGTTTATAGGTGTTTACTAGGCTAATGACCCCAAGGGCCTTTTTAAGCCTAGCCATGCATCCCAATTCTTTGACAAGTTCTGATACCCTTGTTATGTGTAAGCACGGGCCTGGGAGATGAACTATTTACAGGTTACCTGTGTCCATTAGAGATATAGGTGCCAAACTAGCGATGAATTTCCAGTTTCCCATCCAACTGTCCAAGTTGCACTTGAATTGGGATAGGGAGGAACTCTTCACATGGATGGGGAGCCTGTTCCATAGATGGGGCCAGTCTCTGGGATACATACCTATGTTTCCAGCAGGTCCTACTTATATCACAGGTAAGGTCTAAGTCTTTAGAACAGGTAATTCTGGTGCTGTTTGTTTTGTGGATATGCAGGAGGTCCATCAGATTGGGGTCTGACAATGCGCTGTTTACCAGGCATAGATCTCCCCTCAAAAGTCTGTAGGAGACAGAATACAGGAATAGGGCCTTGAGGCGGTCGGCACAGGATATATTACTTATGCCTTGTATTCTTTTAGTGAGGAACCTCTGTGGACGTTCTAACTGTTGGATATGCCTGGTTAGGTACATACCAAAGGGGGCATTGTACTCAATGATAGGTCTGATGAATGCCAAATACAGTGGAACAATGACTTCCTTGGACTTAGATGCCATACCCTTGTTTATAAGTTGCATAACATAGAATGATTTCCTCACCACTATAGACATATGATGATCAAAGACTAGATTACTATCTATTTATGTCACCAAGTCCCTGACTACTGGGTCAGATCTAAGGGGTGTGTTGTCAATATGACAGTTACCAGGGATGGATGACTACCCAAAGGATACTATTATGCATTTCTTGGCATTTAGTTTTAGTCCATGGCTCTGACACCAGTTGTTTGTCTGTATCAGCCCCTCCTGTAGAACATTGTGTCAGTGTGAGATAAAGTGACAGCTCTTCATTTGCAATCATCTGCAAATTTAGTCAGCCAGAGACCACTGACATTGGCCTTGATTTCTGAGAAGTAAATGCCAAAAAGGAGCAGTCTGAGGACTGATCTCTGAGGGTCTTCACTTGTGACCGGGCTCTTTGTAGAGGTGAACTCCCCAATTCTAACTTCCTGGGTCCTGTCTGTGAGCCAGTTGGCTATCCACCGGGTGACATACAGGTTTGTACCTAACCTCTTGAGTTTGTCAACAATGCCCAAGTGGGGTATTGTGTCAAATGCCTTGGCCAGGTCAAGGTAGGCAGTGTGAACAATTTTGCCCTCATCCAAGGTTTTGGTGACCTTCTCAAAGAAGTCCACCAGGTTGAGTAGGCATGATCTGCCCTTGATGAATACAAACTGGATTGGGTCCAGTGTCTGGAGGTTTACTATATCTCTATTGATATCTCCATGATAATTCTTTCCATGGCTTTACATATAAGAATAGCGGGACTTATGGGTCTGTAGTTTCCAGGGTCTGTAGATGGCCCACCTTTGTTCAATGACTGTTGTCTTTCTCCATTCATGAGGCACGAAGCCTGTTTGGAGGCTACAGTCAAATAGTAGTTCCAGAGGCCGATAGGTCATGTTTTATGCTATTTAGATGGCACCCTGGGATATTGTCTGGGCCCACTGATGCAATGTTCTTGATCTCAGAGAGAGCATTAAGGACCTGCTCCCTAGTGATAGTAGGGGGAGTTATATTTGATGATATTTCCTGAGGGAAAGTTGAGGGGGTAGAGAGGAGTAAAGTTGGAGCTGAATTTATCAGCCAGGAGGTTTGCTATATCTTCTAGCTCAGTATAGGTGGCTCCATTTACAATGAGCTCTGTACACAATTGTGTTTTGCCTTTGAGGTTGTGGACATAGCTAAAGAATGCTTTGTGGTTGTCACATAACATAAAGAAGAACAAAAACAAGAACACAGACTTTCATATCCAGCAATATTTCCAAAAGACTTCATTTTGCCACATAACACAATATTACATACAAAATTACCCACATAACATACATTTTTACACATTCTAGGGAGAGAAGCGACAGACTATACTATAATATGAATGTATTTGTATATATTTATAGATATATAAAACACACTTTTTCCTGTTTTCTTTTAATGTTGTTGATTCATGCTGGACAAGACAACACGTGCTTAGATCATTTGTGTTAGATCAAATGCCATATCTCCATCTCTCTCTCTCTCTACACACACACACACACACACACACACACACATATATATATATATATATATATATATATATATATAGTTATGTGGGTCTACTTCAGAAGACCGAAAAACCCACATGAGGGGTGCAGAGAGGGATTGCCCCTGCATTAAAATTGTTTTCAGTATTTTGAGTTCAGTATTTTGGGATTCAGTCTTTTGGTTTGTCAGTCTTCTGAAGTTTTAGGTTTGTGGATAGAGATGAGGTTTTGGTTAGATCATCTAAGGGGTCTGGGGGGGTGTAAGGTTGGATGATATTGGATAGTGCGGGGCAGAGGGTGGGTTGAAAGATTAATTTGTGGGCTGAGACAATTTGGAGGTAGTCTAGTTGATTGGGGAGTTCAAGCCAATTTAGGGCGGCCACGGTGGTGCAGAGGTTAGCGTTGCTGCCTCACAGCAAAAAGTTCTCCGGTTCGAGTCTCGGCTGGGGTGCCTTCTGTGCGGAGTCTGCATGTCCTCCCTGTGGTCGCGTGGGTTTCCTCCGGGTGCTCCAGTTTCCTCCCACATCCCAAAGACATGCTGTAGGTGGATTGGACACTGTAAATTTGCCCTAGGCATGAGTGTGTCTGCCTTCTGTGGAAGTTTGGGTGCTGGGCTGGCAACTTGACACCATAAAACTCCACTGCCAATGATGAGCGGACAGGTGATCCGCTGTGGCGACCCCTAACCGGGAAAAAGCCGAAAGAAGAAGAAGGGATGTGCAGTGATGAGAGCGTGAAGTTGCCTTAGTGGCAAATTTGGAAATTTTATTGTAGCATACTTCCAGTTTAGAGGTTAAGGTAGAAGATAGATTTGTAAGCAGAGGGGCACCATATAGAAGAGATGGGAGGAGATATGTAGTGGCTAAGGTACGTCGGGTAGAGGGGGAGAGAAATTGACTATTTCTGTACAGTATGCCGAGTTTTATATGGGTTTTCTTGATGTTAAGTTGGATATGGGTGTTGAATTTTAAGTGTTCATCGACTGTGACCCCTAGGAACTTAGCGGAGGGAACAGTGTTAATGTTGGAGTTGTTAAGGCAATAAATTTGAAATGAGTTTTTTTCGGTGGTGGAGAATATTGAGTGGGTGAAAAGAAGAATCTTAGTTTTGTTAGCATTAAGTGAGAGGTGATTTTGATGCATCCAATTTTCAGTGGTTGTGAAGGCGGTTTGAGTTAGAGATTGGAGTTCTTTAAGGCTGGGGGCAGAGCAGATCAAAGTAGAGCCGTCTGCGTATTGGACAATTTTGGTATTGGGAATAGCTTTGTGGAAGCCATTAATGAAGATGTTAAATAGCAGTGGGCCAAGTATGGAGCCTTGGGGAACTCCTGTGGGGGTAGGAAGGAAGCTGGAGGAGGCTTGACCCCATTTCACGGCTTGGGACCTGTCAGAGAGGTAGCTGGAGAACCAGGATAGGGTTTTAGGGGTGATGTTAAGGTTGGATAGGTGGTTTAGTAGATGGGAGTGGGAGATGGTATCGAAAGCTTTGGATAGATCTAAGAGAACAGAGGAAACTAAGTTACCAGAGTCTCGAGCTGAATTGACAGAGTGTAAGAAGGAGAGAAGGGCTGTGTTAGTATTATGTCCAGGGCGGAAACCGTGTTGGGTAGGAGAGAGCAACTGGTGTTTGATTATGAATTGCATGAGTTGCAGGTGGATGCATTTTTCGAGGATTTTTGATATAGGAGAGAGGATAGCTATGGGGCGGAAGTTAGAGAAGTTACAAGTTTTGCCACCTTTGTGGAGTGGGAGAATAAAGGCAGAGCACCTTAGTTTGGGTACATAAGATTCGAGAAGGGATCGATTTATCAGGATACTAATAGGGAAAGCAATACTGTCGGCGGCAATTTTTAAGAAGGAGGAGGGGATGTTGTCAGGGGCATTTGTGCAAGGTTTAAGTTTGGAAAAAAGTTTCTTTATAAAGTGGGTGGCTACAGGTTTAAGTTCAAAGGTAGGGGGAGGGGATAGTGAGGATGAGGAGTCATGGGAAGAGGGGGTGGGGGGTGTTGTTGGGGAAGGTTTTGGTTAGCTCAGCAACAGAAGAGGTGAAGAAGGAGTTGAATAGATTGGCAATGTCTTGGTCAGATTTGCTAGTATCAGGGCAAGGGTTGTTTGTTGTGCCCGGCTTAAGAAGAGAGTTAATAGAATTCCAGAATTGTTTGGGGTTTTTTGCATGATTTATTTGTAAGAGGTTGTAGTGAGACTTTTTATCTGATATGACATGTTTTTTGGCAAGGTTTCGTAATTGTTTGTATTTAAGTAAGTATTCAGGTTGTTTATGTTGGAGATATTTTTTCCAGGATGTGTCTCTTTGTTGCATAATTTGTTTGGTTTCTTTAGTAAGCCAGGGGGCGGTCTTGGCTTTGACTCTTTTGGTACGAATTGGAGCTAGGGAGTTCAGGATAGTAAGGAATATGGTGTTGAAGAAATCAACGGCTTCATCCAGGGGTAGGGTTTTTAGTGGGTTCCAGTTAGTGAATTTGAGGGAGTCAGAGAAGGTGGAGGGATTAAAGTTGGTTAAGTTGTGAGTGTGTAAGAGTTTGTGGGAGAAGGAGGAAGAAGTTGTTGTTCTATAGGTGAAGGCAGGGAGGTGGTCTCCTACAGGGTCTGGAATAATGCCAGATGTTGAGGTTCGGTTTGGATGAGACACCAGGATCCAATCTAGGATGGAGCCTGTAAGGTTAGTTTTGTTGGGACTGGTGGTATAGTTTTTAAGTTGTGTGAAATTGAAAAGGTTGATAGATAAGGTGGGATTATGGTCACTGATTTTTTGCCAGTTAATATTTACATCTCCCATAATATAAGTTTCATGTTTAATATTTAAGGAGGACCAAGAGAGGATGTCTTCCAAGGTAGTGGTGTTGTTTCCAGGAGGAATGTAAAGGGAGATGATGCAGATGCTTTTATGGTCATTTAATTTTAGGAGGCCAGCTACTAGTTCAGCATTATGAAAGGAAGGGATAGCATTTGGGAAAGGAGTAATGGATAAGTGGTTAGTGTAGATTAGTGCTACACCACCACCTCTTTTATTTATGCGATCGGATCGGAGAGATTGAAAACCGGGGGGAAGGAATTCATTGTTGGTTATGTGTGGTTTTAACCAGGTTTCAGAGATGGCTACAATATCTGGTGAATTATGGTTTAGCCAGGCATGGAAGAGGGTAATTTTATTAGTTAAGCTTTGGGCGTTGATGGTGAGAAAGTTGAGATCTTTACAATTTGGTTTGTTGTTGAAATTTTGGTTATTTGTTTGAGGCATGTTTGGTCCAGGGTTTGGATGAATGTCGCCTGCTAGGCAGAGGAAAGAGAGAAGGTGAGTAAGTTTGTTAGTTTTAGTATGTTTTAGTTTGTTAGGGGTAGGATGGTAGGGGGTGGCTTTAGGTTTGTGGAATTTATTTGGGACTTGGAAGAGTTTTAATGTTAATAGGGGGGGTGAACTGGAGTTATAGAGACAGAGATATTGTGGTAGTGATTAGTGGGGTATGGTGGTGGAGGTGGATATGGAGGGTTTAGGTGAAGGTTGGTATAGGAGGTGGAATGGTATAGTGGTAGACGAATGAGGGCTAGGAGTAATGTAGGGGCAAGGATTGTAGTAGGAATTGAAGGCATCATAGAAACAGAGTGGTGAAAGAGCAAAAAGGTTTGTATGTTATATGTATGTGCACACATATATATACACAGACACACACATACAACTATATAATATAACCCTATAATGGGAACATACAGGCCCTGAACTGGTTCTTTTCATACCTCTCAACCTCTTACATCAATAAAGCTGGACAAAGCCATTAATGAAAGTGAGACAAAGGCCCAAAAATAGGGACAATTTTTAAATACTTCTCCTACAAACTTAGAATGTTGATAGACTAACAGGTTTTGCATTAGCATGAATTTTCTGAAGGGTATGAAGTCTGAAACTGAAACATCTGTCATTATTTTCTAACTTTGGTCTTTAATGATTTGCTACTAATTTACCAGAAAACCACAATTTTATGAAAAACTGACCAAAAATATGAAGCAAAAATCTGGACATTCTGCGAAAATCTGTACAGTTGAGAGGTAACTTCTTTTAAAAATTTACATGCTTAGCTATTATTCTTTTAAGCATGATCGTGCTCACGATAAAACAAATTACCCATGGGCTACAGAATTATACAGAGGAAGTTCTGCATGGAATAGATGAGCAGAATATTAATCATGAAAGAACTTGTGGAGAATATTAATGCCAAGCATTTTTCTCTTCTCACACTAATATTTCGCAGTATGCTTCATTAATAAAGATGAAAAAGCAGTGTGATTGGGAATAGGGAAAATATCTACACATAAAATACATTTTACAGCATTACACCATCAAATCTCACATCTGGCTTGGACAACGTGTGCAACCAAGCAGTAGTAATTCATGAAGTCGGGTACAATGCACAGACTCCAGAATGGCTGCTTTTTAAGACATCAGAAAAATGCGTCTTAAAAAGTACTTAGTACAGAACTCTATAGGCAAACTCAGGTGACAGCTTGGTAGCAATAAAGTATATGCAGAAGATGTATATAGTATAAAAATGCATTGCTTCTGTATTGATTTGCCCTTGCAAAGATTCACCTAGAAAGGGAATAGTTGCTCTCTCAGTACTCAAAAACTTAGTAAATCAAAAGCCACAGGTTAAAATACCAACACAGAATACAAAGTGGGAAACCTGAACATCTAATAAATGGAGTTTCTGTAAAGATAACAATTATTATAGTACTTCAATGAAATTAAGATGCAGCCTTAATAAAGACCATCGTGCTTTTGTTAAAAACTACTTTAGCACCATTAGAATTAATGTAGAATAGAATGGCATACACAGTTTGTTCTACATTAACGGGCTAGCATACTTAGTTAAAAAAAACCTCTTACATTCTGGTTGCATTTACCATCACTCAGTTTCTACACATAAAACAAAAGCATTTTGCTACTTAACACAGTTCTAAGAGAGGACACTCATTTTAATAATGCTGCAAATTTCAAGTAGCCATGAGCTGAAACCTCACAATCTTGTGCAAAACAAGCAATTCATTTCCAGTTTAGGGAATGGAATACAAGCACAAACTGATATCCTCAAAGAGCAGGCAGTGTAAAGACAAAATAAGAAAAATAAATTTTTTTCTATATTTTCAAATACATACAGTGCATTTCTTTGTGCCGGTCCCAAGCCCGGATAAATGGGGAGGGTTGCGTCAGGAAGGGCATCCTGCATAAAACCTCTGCCAAAAATTACTGATGCGGAGAACTTTTCATAATTACATACCGGATCAGTCGAGGCCCGGGTTAACAACGACCGCCACCAGTACTGTTAGCCAACAGGGTGCTGGCGGAAATTGGGCTACTGTTGGCCGAAGAAGAGGAGGGTGAAGGCATGCCCGAAGGCAGGAAGAGAGGAGGAAGGTTAGGAGTGTAATACTGAGAATAGGAACTTTGAATGTTGGCAGTATGACTTGTACAGGGAGAGAGCTAGCTGATATGATGGAGAGAAGCAAGGTTGATATATTGTGCGTGCAAGAGACCAGATGGAAGGGAAGTAAGGCCAAGTGTATAGGAGGCGGGTTCAAATTGTTCTATCATGGTGTGGATGGCAGAAGAAATGGGGTAGGGGTTGGGTTATCCTAATGCAACACTATGCCAAGAGTGTTTTGGAGGTGAAGAGAGTGTCTGATAGAGTGATATTTATGAAGCTTGAAATTGATGGTGTAATGATGAATGTTGTTAGTGCATATGCTCCACAAGTTGGGTGTATGATGGATGAGAAAGAAAATTTTGGAGTGGTGAGTGTACCCAAGGGTGAGAGACTAGTGATTGGAGCGGACTTCAATGGGCATGTTGGTGAAGTGAACAGAGGGGATGAGGAAGTGATGGGTAGGTATGGTGTTAAGGAGAGGAATGCAGAAGATCAGATGACTGTGGATTTTGCGAAAAGGATGGACATGGCTGTGGTAAATATGTATTTTAAGAAGAGGGAGGAGCATAGGGTGACGTACAAGAGTGGAGGAAGATAGGAGGGCCAGTCTGAAGGAGATTGGAGACTGTAAAGTGGTGACTGGGGAAAGTGTAGTTAAGCAGCATAGAATGGTGGTCTGCAGGATGATGTTGGTGATCAAGAAGCAGAGGAGGAGTGTGAAAGCAGTGCCAAGGATTAAATGGTGGAAGTTAAAAAAGGGTGATTGTGAGGTGGAGTTCAGGGAAGAGTTAAGACAGGCACTGGGAGGCAATGAAGAGTTACCAAATAGCTGGGTAACTACAGCAGAGCTAGTAAGGGAGACTGCTAGGAAGGTGCTTGGTGTGACATCTGGACAGAGGAAGGAGGACAAGGAGACATGGTGGTGGAATGAGGAAGTACAGGAGAGTATACAGAGGAAGAGGCTGGTGAAGAAGAAGTGGGATTGTCAAAGAGATGAAGAAAGTAGACATGAGTATAAGGAGATGAGGTGCATGGCAAAGAGAGAGGTGGCGAAGGCTAAGGATAAGGCATACAGAGAGTTGTATGAGAGATTGGACACTAAAGAGGGAGAAAAGGACCTGTACCAATTGGCTAGACAGAGGGACAGAGCTGGGAAAGATGTGCAGCAGGTAAGGGTGATAAAGGACAGTGAGGGAAACGTACTCACAAGTGAGGAGAGTGTGTTGAGTAGATGGAAAGAGTACTTTGAAGGGCTGATGAATGAAAAGAATGAGAGAGAGAGAAGGTTGGATTGTGTGGGGATAGTGAATCAGGAAGTGAAGCAGATTAGCAAGGAGGAAGTAAGGACAGCTATGAAGAGGATGAAGAATGGAAAGGCTGTTGGCCCAGATGACATACCAGTGTAAGCATGGAGGTGCTTAGGAGAAATGGCAGTGGAATTTTTAACCTGATTGTTTAATGAAATTTTAGAAAGTCAGAGGATGCCTGAGGAGTGGAGAAAAAGTGGTTTGGTACCTATCTTTAAGAATAAGGGTGATGTGCAGAGCTGCAGTAACTACAGAGGGATAAAATTGACCAGTCACAGCTTGAAGTTATGGGAAAGAGTAGTGGAAGCTAGGTTAAGAAGGGAGGTGATGATTAGTGATCAGCACTATGGTTTCATGCCAGGAAAGAGCACTACAGATGCAATATTTGCTCTGAGAGTGTTGTTGGAGAAATACAGAGAAGGTCAGAAGGAGTTGCATTGTGTCTTTGCGGACTTAGAGAAAGCATATGACAGGGTGCCTAGAGAGGAGTTGTGGTATTGTATGAGGAAGTCGGGAGTGGTAGAGAAGTATGTAAGAGTGGTACAGGATATGTACAAGGGTAGTGTGACATTGGTGAGGACTGCGGTGGGAGTGACAGATACTTTTAAGGTGGAGGTGGGATTACATCAAGGATCAGCTCTGAGCCCTTTCTTATTAGCAGTGGTGATGGACAGGTTGACAGATGAGATTAGACAGGAGGCCCCATGGACTATGATGTTTGCAGATGACACTGTGATATGTAGTGAGAGTAGGGACCAGGTTGAGGAGACCCTGGAGAGGTGGAGATATGCTTTAGAGAGGAGAGGAATGAAGGTCAGCAGGGCTAAAACAGAATATATGTGTGTAAATGAGAGGGAGGGTAAAGGAATGGTGAGGATGCAGGGAGTAGAGTTGGTAAAGGTGGATGAGTTTAAGTACTTGGGATCAACAGTTCAGAGTAATGGTGAGTGTGGAAGAGAGGTGAAGAAGAGAGTACAGGCAGGGTGGAATAGGTGGAGAAGAGTGTCAGGAGTGATTTGTGACAGACGGGTACCAATAAGAGTGAAAGGGAAGGTCTACAAGAGGGTAGTGAGACCAGCTATGTTATATGGGTTGGAGACGGTAGCATTGTCGAAAAGGCAGGAGTCAGAGCTGGATGTGGCAGAGTTAAAGATGTTAAGATTTGCACTGGGTGTGACTAGGATGGACAGGATTAGGAATCAGTATATTAGAGGGTCATCTCAGGTTGGACAGTTTGGAGACAAAGCAAGAGAGGCGAGATTGCGTTGGTTTGGACATGTGCTGAGGAGGGATGCTGGGTATATTGGGAAAAGGATGCTAAGGATGGAGCTGCCAGGTAAGAGGAAAAGAGTAAGGCCTAAGATGAGGTTTATGGATGTGGTAAGAGAGGACATGCAGGCGGTTGGTGTGAAAGAGCATGATGCAGAGGACAGGAAGAAATGGAAACAGATGATCCGCTGTGGCAACCCCTAACGAGAACAGCCGAATGATGATGATGATTCAAATACGTACATGACCAGATGGAGAGCTGATAGGGTGCCAGAGCTCTCCTGACACTTAGTGGGCATAAGGTACAAAATTATTTATAGAAGGAATGTCAGTTCATCACACTATGCACGTGTGCACCCACACACCCCCCCCCCCCACACACACACACACTCAAATAGATACAAGTGCATCCGCAAACACACACACACATGCTCATGAACAGAATGCATGCACACATGTACATGCACATTTAGTATAACACTTTACTTTTATTTTCACACTTTTATTCTATTTTGAATTTGTTAACCAGGGTACAGCGCTATCCCATTGGACCTATTTCAGTCTCAGTCCAGGAATACATACAGACACAGACAGTCAAAAAGATCATCAATTCTCCTGAAACAGATCTTTGGAATGTGAGAGGAAACTACAACAACTGGTGAACATCCAAATGAACACAGGAAGGACATGTAGTATGCACAAAGAGAAAGCACCCCAGCTAGGAAATGAACTGGAGACCCAAGTATTGTGAGGCAGCAGTGCTAACTGTAGTAAACAAACAAACAAAAACAGTACTGTAACAGTAAACTGTCACAAAGCACCCCTATAATAGGAAGCACAGATATGAATCCAGTACCATGAGAAGTCTGAATTGCTGATACATTTGCTAGAAAAATCATAACTCTGGAATGAACCACTATGTCATCTGTGCAAGCTGATGGTCTTTCCCACAATAAAACCCAGCACATTCTCATGTTACACTTCTCAATAGAGACTGGCAGAAAAAGTAGTAGGATGATTCATGGACAGAAAAATAAGACGTGAATGGGAAAATGAAGATACTTGCTACTAGTGTTTCTTACACAAAGAACAACCACTATGACCATTTCATACAATCCTACACTATCTTATACTGGGAAGGATTTTACAGTAGGTAATACTAGAAGGATAGAACTTCCTAGCATATTTAACAGATATTCACTTGGCTATTACAAATTCATTATTTACTTGGCTCATGACACAGAAAAAATAAAGTTCTGGATACCAGCAGCCCTTTTCACAAATGCAGAGTAGTGCTAGTGTAATATTCCTAAAGTTTAGTGAATAGCAGAAGTGTGGCTGTAACCTTATAAGTCAATGTCATTTACAGAAAATGTTAGCTATGCAAGTCATGTAAGTGATAGCATTCCTAAAAGAATGGCCTTTCACAGCTGTCATACTAATGTCGATCTTGTAAGCAAGAGCATTAACTAACAACTGTAGTGTACTTGGGGCAAAAGATGATAAACATATGCTTAACACTACACTGTACTATGCAAATCTAATATCAGCCGGCATGCCACCACTACAAAGCTTAACCAAAAATACACGGACAACAACGACAAGTCTGTTCAAAAATGCACTGTAAAACAACATTCAGAACATTTACAGAAAATACTAACAATAATTCACAGAAACATAGATTTAGATCCTATTTATCAAAATTTATTCCCACATCCTTTAATCTAATCCTTATAAGGAAGTATTGTGCCTCCCTCACATATTTGTGAATTAAGTCACTATTTTAGTCCTTACTTCATCGTTAAGAAGTTGCTCCAATTATCCTTTCCACTTCTGTAAAACGGTTCTTCCTTGTATCTCCCCTGAGCTGTCCGATTTGCATCCTAAACCTGCATCCTCCTGTTCTCATGCATCTCTCTCTCTCTTTTTTTTTAGTCTGATTTGTAGCTGGACTCTGCAAACTCTGCTGAGATAGTTAAAAGTAACTTCTCTCTTCACAGGACTTCTGAAATACATCATCCATCTTTTTGTTGTTCTCCTTTCTGATATGTATCTGTTCTATTCTAGTCTCTTCGATTCTATACTATTCTTTATTTATTTTCCATTTTCCATTTGTTTACAAGAAAAAAAGTCTGACTGGCAAGTCAGTGCAGACCTGTGGAGAAAAGTTTCAAATACAGACATTGAGTAACACTTTTTTTTTCAGTTTGTATCAATAAATTCAGAGTAAAGGAAATTCAACATACAGAAAGACACACAGTTTTACAAGTTGTATTAAGTTCCAAGTATTTACATAGTTTACATGATAATATGGTTTTCCTTGGGTGTGAAGTTTGCATGACAGTTCCTTGTTGCTAAGACATGTTGACCCTAGTAGTAACACAGTGGATGTTGCTAGTTGTGAACTGCCCTATAACACTTGGAACACAACCAATACCCAACCTTGCATGACCGTTCATGTCTAGTGTCTCATAGTGACAGCCTGCATGTGTGTTTGAGCAGCACTGTTTTCTATGTGCATGTTACTACATACAGTATAGGACTGCATGACATGTGTACACTGACTAATGTGCTAGTAGGTGGTGTGTGTGTGTGTGTGTGTGTGTGTGTGTGTGTGTGTGCGCTCGCAAGCAATCAGATTCAATCTAGGAAGTACACAGTGGCTGTGTGCATTTCTATTCTGAGATGTTCAGAACACTGACAAACATTAATGAGTACGTCTACATATCAATTCCTAGGTTTATACTGATGCATGAATGAGTTTCTAATATTACTAAGGCACAGTTTATCAAGGTTGTGGATATGCTTTCAATTCTCTACTGTCTTTCAGGAAATGAAACGAAGGAAAAAGGAAATGAACCCCTAAAACCCACCTCTATAGACAGTGCCGTAACTTCTCCAAATTCAATGCAGAAACCTTTAACTACCAACTCTCCGTGATCAGCTGGACTCACCTGTATAGCCTTCCTCTAAATGATGCTGTTCTTGAATTTAACAAAATTTATCTAAACATACTAAATGCCCTAGCTCCCATTAGGAAAATTATGATCAAACCAAATCCCACCCACTGGCTTTCCAAAGATACCCTTTCCACCATGAAACTTAGAGACAATACCTGGAAACAATAGTCTAAGTCAAAATCTCCTTCTCTCTTCCTTAAATATAAAGAAATCAGAATCATCACTAAAAACCTTACTACTCAGGACAAAACAAAATTCTGTCAAGAAGTCCAATCCACCCAGTTTTCTAATCCAAAAATATTCTGCCACACTATGAACAGTATACTCAAACCTGGTAAACCCTCTACCCCAACCCCTTCCCTGACAAAACCCATCTTGAAACTACCACTCTTCTAAATAACTGTGTTATAGACTGGGTTATGAACTTGTCCATCCAGCATGTTCTGTTGATTGTGGTAATGAGGTAGAGGTCTCTGGAGCATGTGGTGTGGAGGGATTGGGATTTCTTTAGATGTAGCATTTCTAACAGAGCTGGATCAGACATGGCTTTGTAAGTCAAGCAGAGACTGCCTCTAAGTAGGCGATATGAGACAGAGAATAGTTGGTGTTTTTGTCTGTCCATATAGGGCAAGTGTTTAAGGCCTAGGATCCTCTTTGTAAGTTACTTTTCGGCCTCTCTAGTTGTTGCAGGTGTCTAGTGAGGTACATGCCAAATGAGGCATTGTACTCGATGACTGGCCTAATGAGGGAAGAGTAAAGGGAGACAATGGCCTCTTTCTTCCTGGATCCAAAACCCTTAGTAATGAAATGTGCCACATAGAAGGACTTTCTGACCACAGTGGCAATGTGCTGGGCAAAGGAGAGGTTGATGTTAACCTGTGTTCCCAGATCTCTTATAACACCTTCTGTGTTCAGTGGACTACCATCGATGTGGTAATTCATGGGAACCGGGCTTTTCCCAAAGGGGATAACGACACATTTTTTGGCATTGAGCTTAAGCCCATGGTTTTGACACCAGTCGTTGGTCTCAATAAGGCCTTTCTGTAGGATGTCAACATCACCTGGGGAGTTAATAGCTCCAAACTTGCAATCGTCTGTGAACTTTGTCAGCCAGTGTCCCTTCGTGTTGGCCTGGACTTCAGAGAAGTAGATACCAAACAGGAAAGGACCCAGAACCGAACCCTGTGGGATTCCACTCGTGACTGGTCGGCAGTCTGACTTGGAGTCAGCTACTTTCACACTGTGGGTTCTATCTGTGAGCCAGTTTGCAACCCAATAAGTGATGCACGGGTTGATGCTTAGCTTAGTGAGTTTTTCTATGATTCCTGAGTGGGGAATGGTATCAAAGGCCTTGGTCAGATCAAGGTAGGCTGTATGAACCACCTTGCCTTCATCCACAGCTTTGGTGACTGACTCAAAGAAGTCGACCAGGTTGAGCAGTCATGATCCACCCTTCACAAAACCAAGCTGGGTGGGATCCAGAGTCTGTAGATTCCCTATATCCTTGTATATTATTTTTTGGCATCATCTTTTTATCATGTGTTTGTGGAGCTTTTCTCCTCGGGTCTCCACTGAAAATGGGCCCCCAACCCAGTGGGCTAACCCAGTTAACAAAAGACAAATAAATAAATGCTCTGCATATGTTTACCTTTACCTGCTCTTCTTCTAATTTCAATACAGCTGCTGCTTTTACTTTTTCCTTTCATCAAAATTTATAAAAATTCAGTAAACAACTACCGAGAAAATGGAGATGCTTTCACCATTTCAGTTGATTTAGAACAGTTTGTGAAGTCTGTAGTCAAATGAGGCTTTCCAGTAAAAAAAAAAAAAAAAATCTATGAAAGCAGAACTGCCTATATGTGCACAGCTGTGTAGCATTACGTTCAACCATATGCAAGGATGACTATGTGGTGTGACCACACACTTCCTTTCAACTCGTCCATGCTAAAGGCCTCGAGTCATACAACAGTGAGCAAACTCTCAGCTACATGAGCTGCCAGCCATCATGTTGCATGTGTGATTCCCAACTTAACAGCTTCACTTTCTGAAAAGTTCCATCATTTTGCTTTTCAACTTAGGAGAGATACAATGGCTTCTGTTAAAGTTCAGGGCAGAGCACCTAGCTGGTGCCCTGAATGGAGTAAAACCTTCCTGAACTTGTATTTGCATGTTACCCAGAGTACAGCATTTAAAGAAGTGGACATCTGGATTCACCTGACTGATGCACTCTGAACAGGCAAACTGGCATCCCCATGTCAGATGAACAATGTAAACATTGCTATGATGACCTACACAGAAGCCAGCTAGAGTACCACAGAAGTAGGCCAAATACTTTAACCCAAATGGAGACAAAAGTGATGAGGGTACATCCTTAGTCATACAAGTATCTTTACCTGTGCTTTCACTACTGTATACCTACATTTATAAAATATTTTCTTCAGTTACTGCACTTCTCATCTCATCTTTAAACTGTGTAACTGAGTAAGAAGTATTCTGTCCTATTCTAACTATTTTCATACTGGGACAGCCTATATAGATTGTATTGCATTCATTTTTTAAGTGTTTTCTTTTAGATGTTTATTTTTGTTATGTTTTTCAAATGCTTGGTTGTTAGTCTACTCCATCTAAGTAGAATGCAGGTACCTTTTCTCAATAGGTGATACACAATAGTATATCACCTTCCATGACACTAATGTCACTGCAGACCCATGACGAATGTTTGAGGATGGCATCTAAACACACCTGCACATCTAAACTTGTACAGGCATTGCTGGCCAAAAGGCTTAAAGGCAGCTACAGCGGGTTTCACAGGCTGAAATCTGTAGAGGTAGAAAATGTTTATAGGGATTGCATTCTATGGTGTGGCTCATTCCATTATGTCACTTTTCCATATTTTGTTGACCAAGGTCCATATGTCATGTGGGTAGCCCTTCACCATCCCAATGTGTTCTGTGTTGGCTACTTCAGTTGCTTACTTATCTGCCACACACTGTACCTGACATTTGTACTCTGCAGTTGACAGCCCTGTAGCTTTAACAAGAGATATGGAGTCACAATCAGCAAACAGTTCAGTTCTTTTTATCACATATTGACAATGCAGCTGCTGGGCTAACAATGTCCTATTTTCAGGCATGGCAACAGATTGTCATCAACAGGCATGTGTTCCACAAGAGGTTGGTACACATCTATCCTTTCATTTCTCAGCTATCATTTCATTGTTTACCATTTGCAATGTACTCAATGTTTGCATTCTTCCTATTTTGTCTCCCTCTGCAAGTTCTGAAGAGCAAGGGCACCTTTGTTGTAAGCCCGGCCCCGCTGCAGCTCATGACCAATTCTCAACTGCTGTGCTTCCCAAGACTACCTTATCTGGGAGACGTGGAGGCCCCTCTCCAGCCTGGAACATGCACCTCTTTCTAAGAAATCCCAGTTGTGAGCAATCATACAGGCTACATTGGAGATGGAGCTTGAAAGATGATGGGGCCCATACCAGCACCTCCTGCAGCAGGTTCTTGACTTGCTGAACTGGCAGACACTAACAAACCACCAGCTCGCCAACTGCCACTGCAAATGCCCCCACATCCCCGGGCAGGGGTCAAGTAACTAACCTCTGGGCCTATGCCTAAAACCCATCTATTTCCCCAATCTCTGTGTTCCCATTCTATTGTATTATACCAATCCCTTGTGCATTGTCCCACATCCTCCCCCCTTATCCAGTTGACCATCCTCTGTCTGTATGTCTCACTTCCATTTGGGAACACTAACTACTGTGTGGTCATCTACCCTGTTAGTCTGTCTGTCTGTATAGCTATATGTTTTCCATTTTCCATGGCATCCCTATTCTTGCTATCTATACCCTTACATATTCACTAACTGACATACCTAACCTTGGTTCTCTCTACCCTTCCTCCTTTTCCCCTCCTATACTAGAGAAAATTGGGCCCTTCTCAAAAAAAAAAAAAAAAAAAAAAAAGGATATAACCTCCTTTTTTTGTCCTCCTGCTCATTCCACTACATTATCCTTCAATGTTTTCCTTGTCTTCTCTTTCTCCTTTTTTCCTACTTTCCCATCCATTTCTTTCCATCCAAATAAATTAAATAGCCAGGTATCCCTCAATGGGCACTTTTATATTAAGGATGCTGGTATAGTCAATTTACCTACATTCCAGCACCGGTATGCCAAGGAATGTGCTACATCTTGCAGCCAAGTCTTGCAACCTGTGTAGAACTATGCATCATAGCTTACTTAGCACTGTTATGAAATCACAGTGACTTGTGCCTGTGTGTATATCCTGCGTATCTCTACAAGAATTATCCTGCATGCTTTCCTTGCCATGCAGGGTCTGTTGCACAGATTACTGTAAGCTGCGCATACATGAAAACCAGCACTGTTTTGTTTGACCTTTCTGCATTTCTATATCTACATAGTACCTCTATTTACAGATCCGCTAGCACACTTCTGCAGTTTCTGGCTATGAATCCCACCCTGTCTCATAAAGCAAGGGCAGCACTTGTTAAGTCCTCCTCCTACACCAACAGTATGATCTACCACTACTAGTATACTGCTCAGGAAAAAAAATCCACACCCTAAATGTATCAGTTTGTAAACTACATTGCTTCATTCTCCTGGTTTTCACCCTTGAAAATAACTGTGACACCATCCTAAGGGAAAATAGCTACCTGATAAAAGAAATGGCTGGCTATGCATTAAAACTAACCACAGTCAAAGTACTACACCTAACCAGCCCCTACTTTAACTTGCACTGTTTACCACAGAGCACTGACATATGATTGCACCTTAAACACAACAAATACAACAATGATGGTTTTGCATGGAATCAAGCAGGAGATTCACTGCTGTTTTATCATGTAGTTTCACTGCAGGGCCAAAAATACCACATAACCTGATTCCACCTGCAGATTGAGGATGTGTCAGTGTGGTTATCTTATTCCTTGCTTTACAAAAACAGTCATATGTAAGCATTACCCTCTGGCTGAACAAGAAAAGGCTTGCTGCAGTATGTTTAAAACATGATGGAATGATAAAAACAGTTACATGTCCAGAGAGTCTAAAAATAGAAGCAATTCAAAGTATTGGCATTCTATGTTAATGGAAAGAGCCACAAGCATGACAAGATATACCATTATAATCTTGCCATTTAGAAACACCAAGTACACAGCACAGAAGGCTTAGTCAAAAAAACTACTTTAGTATGCCTATCCAAGGGGTAGAACAATATAAATGTTCATAGGAAGTTACTAGGCTAACAGCCCTGGGGCCCTTACTGTCTAGCCAAGAGTTTACTCCCAGAAAGAAACTTCAGTCAGCACCTGTCACCCCTGGGACAAATTTGTGGTTTCCCATCCACTCAAGGTTGTGCTTGAAGAGGGTCAGCGAGGTACCCTGTTTGACATGTATGGGAAGTCTATTCCAAAGACAGGGCAGCCTCTAGGAGACAAACCTGTCTCTCCAGGAGGTTTTGTTGATGCTGCATATTAGATTCAGGGCTTTTGAGCAGTTAATGCGCGAGGAGTTAGACTTATGGATATGGAGCATCTCTAGTAGGGCAGGGTCCGAGATTGCCTTGTAGGCAAGACACAGATCACCTCTGAGCAATGTGTATAATACCGAGTAGAGTGATAGTGATTTGAGGCTCTCAGCATAGGACAGGTGTTGGAGGCCATGGATTCTCTTTGTGAAGTACTTCTGTGGCCTTTCCAGTTGGTGCAGATGTTTGGAGAGGTACATACCCAGTAAGGCATTACACTCAATTATTGGTTTAATGAGGGAGGAGTATAGAGAGGCAATAACCTCTTTTTTTCTGGATGCAATCACTTTACATATGAGATAAACCAAGTAAAAGGCTTTTCTGACCACTGCCACTACATAATGGTTGAATGTGAGATCATTATCAACCTGAGTACCCAGGTCTCTCACCATAGGATGTGTGTTTAGGGGGGTGCCGTTTATGTGGTAATCAGTAGGGGGCCTTGTTTTTGCAAATGGTATGATAATACAGTTTTTTGCGTGAAGCTTGAGGCCATGACTTTGGCACCAGTCAATTAGTTGCTGTGAGACATTCTTGCAGTACGTTAACATCATTTGGAGAGTCAATGACAGCACCCAACTTACAGTAGTCTGCAAACTTGGTCAGCCACAGGCCTTTTGTCTTTGCCTGGACCTCTGAGAAGTAGATGACAAACAGTACGGGTCCCAGGACAGATCCCTGGGGAACTCTACTAATGACAGGTCTGCTATCAGTGGTGGAGATGCCTATTTTGACCTTGGGAGTCCTGTCAGTGACCCAGTTGGCCACCCACTTGATGAGATAGGGATTTACACCAAGCTTTGTTAGCTTTTCAATTATGCTCAAGTGGGGGATTGTGTCAAAGGTGGAGTCAAGTGCTTGGAGATTGCCTATGTCCTTTTTTATGGGATCCATAATAATATGCTCCATAGCTTTACAGATCAGACTTGTCAAACTAATAGAGCAATAGTTTCCAGGGTCAGTAGTGGCACCACCTTTGTGCAAGGGGATGACAATGGCAGTTCTCCACTCTGCTGGAATGAAGCCTGTACTTAGGCTGTGGTTGAATAGGGTGCTCAATGTCAAAGCCAGTTCTTGCTGGAGATGGTGCAGAATACCGCCTGGGATACTATCAGGTCCCATGGAAGCTGTGTTCTGTTCTTTGCCTTGGGTAGGGCCTTTAACACTTGATCTATGGAGATGTGAGGTGTGGGACAAGTATCGGGGATTTTGAAAGGGCCAAGTCCAAGTCCAGCATGTTATCTCCCCTTATGGGGGATGAGACGAGCTGATCTAGTGAATTAGAACTGATTCTTTATTTGAAGATATTTTTATTCATTTTCAAAAAGAAAAACATGTATACAGGTTATTTATGACAGTGGAGTATATACAAATTATTTAAACAGGTTAGCTAAAGGCATGCATTAGAACTGATGAAGTCAAGGAATCATTCAGTGAGTGCATTAGTGCAAGAATAGTTCTCTCAGTCTGTGGTGGGGTAGTTGAAGTCACCAAGGATTAGGGGGTACCTTGGTGGATCCAGGTAAGACAAGTGAATGTCCTGAGTCATGGAGAGGGGTCTATAGCTGGCTATAACTTGGATGGATCTCATGCCAACTGTCAGTTGCATCTGGAGTAGTTCCAGTGCATCATGTTGGCAAACCAGTCTGGAGGTGTGCCTGTTCTTAATGAAGATAGAGACTCCACCACCCTTAGCCTTCCTGACCCCATTTTGAGGTTGGAATTTGTGGAATGAGGTATAGCCTAGTAAGGCAGGGGTGCTCTCCACAGCCCTGAACCAGGTTTCCGGGACCACACAGACATCGGCATCTTCCAGTGCAAGAAGAGCCACCAGTGAGTCCATTTTCAGGTTAAGCCTCCTAGCGTTAAGCAGCATGACCTTCAATTTGCTTAGTTATTAACTACTTATAGCTTTGCTGGAATAACTGTACTGTGAAGAATATCAAGATAATACTAAAACTATTTAAGTGTACGACATTAATGAAACATAAAATAAAAGCTATTATGAATAGCATGTAAACTTACAACTCTCACTCAGACTCAGCACACTAATACTGTCTATAACCAACACTTGTGTAGTTCACTCACAACATATGTTCCCTGTGAAACTGTATCTTTTATCTGATTCTAAACTTTTCAAACTGTAATCTTGAAACATATTTTGTAGCAACCTTTGTACAGAAAAAAAAGACATCTCTTGATCTTTTCTTGCATTTTTGCATTTCATCCCTCTATTACTAGTCTTCCTTTTGACATGTGAACCCTTTAGTTGCTATTACAGTTACCTCCCTTAGCCCTTCTTCTACTAACATGTTATCTATTTTACTGTTGTAACATCCTACCCCCTCACTTTTCACCAAATTCTGTGCCAGCTTACCTCCAAAGAGTACTTTTGTTATGTTTTCTCTTCAAACTCTGCTACTTTCCCCTACAATGCCCTATTTCCTCCTCATACTTTTTTGTATATTAACTCTAATTATTTCTACCCTTACAGTCTTAGAATATTATACAAATATCACATGTATCTAAATTATACAGTACAGTTGTATAAGTCTTACCTACTTGTAACAGTAGATGATCAAATTTTACACTGCCTCAGTGACATACGAGTTCTGTGTCTGCACAAGCACCTATACTGGCAGCTTTCCAGAGCTCAGAATCCCCTACTCTGACTCTCTGTGATAGGGTATTGGCTAAGTCCCTCCCATCAGGTGAAGCCTAACCTTGTCACAGAAAGCCAGTTATTCAGGCTTTTAGTGCTAAGTAGGATGAACCAAGAAGGAACAAAAGTAACAAATGCCTGAAACCAACCAATTTGCAGCCATAAAATACCAACACAAATAACCAAAGCCAACCAACAGCACAACAATTGGATATCATTGAACTATACACAAAATAAGGAGGGTAGTAGGTATTTGCGGCCACTGAGCTAGTGTGAAATTCAAATATCTTCTGTTACAGGTAAGTAGGACTTACAAAACTATACTATGTTCAACATCCACACTGCCTTTGTGGCATATGGGTAGACTCCTAAAGCTTCCCCTACCTGGGAGGAGGAAGGATAAGGATCCAGGAGCCCCAGGAGAATGATCCTCAAAGTCTGGTCTGGAACTTTAGAAAGAATCCAGGTTGTAGTGCTTTATAAAGGTATGAAAAGAGGACCACATTGCTGCCACTAGAAATAATTCTAGTCACTCTTTTCCAATATGCTTTGCAAAGGTATGAAAAAGAGGACCAAGTTGCTGCCACTAAAAATAATTCTAGTCACTCTTTTCCAATATGCCACTGAAGACGATAAGTCTGTGGTGGAATGTGCCTTAACCTTGCCTGGACTAGATTTACCATGGTGGGAATAACAACGAGCAACTGTTTGCTTACAGACAAATTGACCCTTCTTAATCCCAAAATATGAAATAAACAATTATTCAGCTTTCCTGTAGGGCTTAGTTATGTCAAGGTAGTACCTAAGCTGACTGTGCACATCCAAGGTATGCAGAATCGTCTCTCACGTGTTTTTATGTTCCGGAAAGAAAATTGTGAGATTGGTGGCTTGATTCAGGGTAAATTCAGAAACAAATTTTGACATGAAAGAAGCATTTGTGCATAAAACAACCCTTTCTTTGTGGAAAAGCAGATAAGGTTGGCCCACTATGAGAGCTTGCAGCTCAGACGCTCACTTTGCAGATGCCAGAACAATAAGCAAAACAGTTTTACAAGTGATGAACCTCAAATCAGCCTGAAAGGCAAGTTCAAAAGGAGATAAGGTCAATTTTTCAAGAACAAAGTTAAGATCCCAAAGAGGAGACATTTGTTTTTCAGGGGGTCTCAGTTGCAACACTCCTTTGATAAACTGTCTACAAAAAGAGATGAAAGAGGGGATCCATGGGCAGACAAGCTGAGATGGTCGCAAGATGCACCTTAATAGATGCATAAGATAAGCCATCATTGTGTATCTCGCAGAAATATTTCAACAGCAGAAGGGTAGACACTACCTCTGATATCAGTCTGGTGCCACCTAGAAAACATCTTCCACTTGTAAACGTGAGATTTTCAAGTTGCAGGTTTTCTTGCCTCCTTCAATACCTGCTGCAAATCCTCACACAGCCAAGTGCCTAAAAGGTATTAAGACAGAATCACTCAGGATGTCAGAAACAATTGCTCTAAGTAGGGGTGCACCAGTCAACCCTGAAGTGGTGTGAGCAGAGCCAGAGTGTGAGGAAGCTTGTGGTAACTGCCATTGGCAAATTCTACTAAAATAAAAAAAAAAAAAAAGAACCAACTTTGTTTGGGCCAAACAAAAAAGGGCCACCACAATGATCTTTGGTAATTCTTTATGAATCTCCAGAAGTACGTGGGGTATCGGTAGAAATGCATAAAGGAACATTCCTGTCCACAGGAAGGAGAATGCTTCTGTCCTCCAAGGATAGCTGCAAGGATGTCTCTAATGGAATTTTTCCAACTGTCCGTTTTGAAATTAAATGAAATGAACAGATCTGTTTAAAGTGCTCCCCACATCTGGACCAACTCAAGGTAGACATATGTTCCAGGTTTCCTCTCATAAAAGTCCATATGGGATCTGTTTAGTCTGTCTGCCACTATGTTTTGCTCTAATGGGATGCATGAGCCCTGAAGCATCAGAGAATGCTTTAAGGGTAGCTCCCAGGCCATTTAATCCAACTGACAAGGAAGATATGACCTCATATCCCGTGGTTTGTTCAGGTACAACATGACTATGGTGTCATCTGTGACCAATAAAAGAGGACTTGGATACCATAAGTGGTAAAGAACTTTTAAGGTGTGAATCACTGCTAACATTTCTTTGATGTTTATGTGATTTTTAGCATCTGAAGGAATCTCTTCACCTTGAACTTCCAGTCTCTTATACATTGTTCTCCATGCAAACTACAAGAAGTCCATCTAGAGTGATTGAACTGGAGTCTAGAAGGAGAAGGGTAAGTTTGGATTGAGAGCCATCAGATCACTCCACCGCTTGCCCCCTGCTTACATGTAGTTTAGACGAATTTGTTTGATAGTGGGGGGGGAGTTTTGTGTATGTTTATGTGTGTACTGCATGTATACACACACACACACACACACACACACACACACACACACACTCTCCGTAGCAAATACATATGGTTTTATAAATAAAAGTCAACAAAAAATTCAGTTTTTCAAGTTCAAGTTTACTAATAAATAAAGTTATTTGCTTTCAGGATGATAGAATCATCACAAAAAGAAAATTCTGCCATTGCTGGTATCTACGTAAATTCTGTGAAAAGAAAGCAAAGCCTGGCTTTCAGTATTATGGGGGTGCAGGGAGAGAAAAAATGGAAAATTCAGCCACTGAATATTCAAAGATTGTCCCCAATATAATAAGCAGTATTCACAGTATTAAAATACTTCACTTTCCAGACAAGAAAATTGTTTCCAGCTCTCTTCTTCAACAAAACATCTCTGCACACTTTAACATACCAGTAGGTAGCTTCTTTTAAAAGTTACCAAGCTACTTGGCTTTGCTTTCACAGGCAAATATATGCCTTTCTCTCATCCCCCAGAGTAATCCGGAATTCATGCCTCCACTACACAACTCCATCCAAGGCCTTCAAAGTCAGAAATCTCTCCATCTCAGTACTCCTTTTCCTCATATACTCCCTTAATCATGCAAATGACCCTGTGTCTGTCTTTAGTAACACGCCCTCATATAAATGTAGTCCCTAATTTGGTACATGTTGCTGCTAATATGTAGGCTTCATGTCCTAGATCAGTCACCAGGTCACATGACACCCCCATCTCAGAATTCCTGTTTCTAGCTCCAACAAAGGGGTAGTAGGCCCTGTACAACCCACCTCCATTCATATGGTAGGGACCCAGGTGCTGCAAAATCTTAAACCAAAAGGATTCTAAGGACAGACTGAGCTCTTCTAGTAAACTTTCATCTATATAGCCACTGGAGTGGCGCATGATCTGTAACTAAAAAAAAATCTGTGTATAATAAGAAATACTTGAAAGATGTCAGAGCCCACTTTATGGCTAGACACTCATTCAATTGCTGAATATCACCTTTTGTCAATACAGTGCACAGCATTTGACTTATGTGACAAAGTGGTGGTCACCCTTGCTTGTGTGTGCTAATTCTGTCCTATGCCCACCTCAGAGACATCGGTAGACAACATGAATTGCTTAGTGAAGTTAGGGCTAACAAGAAGGGCTCTAATAATTTCTTTCAGTTTCTGAAATGGCTAGTCTGCCTTCTCTGTCCACTTAATATTTACTGGGGTTCTACCCTTGATCGTGTCAGCCAGGGAGCAGGCTACATTGGCAAAGTTCAGGATAAACTTCCAGTAATAGTCGTTCAACAATTAAAAATCATAACTTGTCTTTCGGGAATGGGTACAAGAGAACTGTATCGCGCCTTTGGATTTACTGTTCCTCTTCCTAACACATAGGCTAAATATTGAGCTTCTGTCCTGCCTAACTTACATTTAATTGGATTGGCTGTTAATGCAGCTTGACTTAAAAAGAGTTAGGACCATAAGGAGTCATGTTTCACAGTCTTCACAGAAAATGGCTATATCATTAAGGTAAACTGCTGCATACTTGATATGGGTCTGAGAACTGGGTCAATAAGCCTCCAAAATGTCCCTGAAGCCCCATGAAGTCCAAAAGGCATGATCTTGCAGAGAAACAGACACTCAGACATGGAGAATGCTGTTTTTACCTTGGCTTCTGAAGCTGATGGGTTCTGCCAATCACCCCTGGTCAAGTGAAAGGGAGACGAGACGAAAAACTAACTCTGCCCAGTTTTTCAACCAATTATTCTATAAGCTTAGGTAGGGACAGAATCAAATTTGGGGACACAGTTCAGTCTTCTAAAGTCATTACAAAATCTTACAGATAAATCAAATTTTAAAGGGAACGTTCTCATTTTCACGGGTTTTCTTTGTCATATATAGCAAGCTTTGAAGAATGCTGCCATAAAATAGTTCAAATGGACTAAATATAATTAAGACGAAGTACTTACCTTACAGCAAACAGAAGGCATGGAAGTAACCTGTCAAAATTGTTTCCATCTTCTTGTATAGCTTTTTACAGCACATACTTCAAAGTTTTATTAAAGTGTTTAATTAGCTTATTTGTTTGAAAGTTGTATATAGAGGTTCTCTACTGCTTCATCTTAAAGAACTTTGGGAGTTCATGTATTATGGTGGATGCCTTTGTCACAAAGAATTTTTGGTGGGAATTCCCAGTCTAGAAAACAGTAGCACCACTTCATTTGCTACTGACTTGGTGTCTTTCCCTTAAAAGGGCACTGCTTCTTGAATCTTTATTGTATAATCAACTAATACCAGTGACCTTTACTCAACTTTACAATAAACAGTCCAACTATGTCCACTGCTGTGTGTTTAAATACAAATTCTTGTTATAGGCAAGGATATCAAATGGTTCCTATGTCCTGAGTTTGCAGCTGTCCTTTGATAGTCTGGAGGAGCTGTACAGAAATCTTCTATTTCTGCATCTACCCAGGTCAGTAAATTCTAGCTACAGTTTCAGCCTTTGTCTTATCCACCCCCACATGACCAACCAAGACATGACTACATTAGCCTCATTACAATGGAGCTAAAAGCCTTTGGTACTAAAAATGACTCAATATCTATTCTCTTTCTTTGGCTACCACATACTGTAATCTTTTAATTCAAAGTAGAGATATGAAGCCAGGGTTAAACCTGTTTGGTTATTTCCCATTCCACCTAAAATCATGGATTCATCTTCCCACTGAACCTTTTTAAAGTTGATATGGATTATAGGGACATCAGCCAACTCAGTGTTATTTTCATCATTACCCTGGCAAGAAGTGAAGGATAAAGCCTCTTCCCCCACAAAGACAAGCAGAATTCTCTCTCCTTAATGCAAATCCTTCTCTAGAAAGGCCAACTTTCAAAGACAGATTTCTTCTCTCTGGCTTATTGGTGTTCCCGTTCAGCAGTGGTCCTGTTTATTTTACCCTCAGAGTTCAGTATCCATGATAGATTGGCTCTTGGCTAAGGTCTAGCAAAAGAAAGCTCAGGACTCCAGTTTGCATATTTTTGTTCAGTATTTCATTGATTTGTTCCATCCCAATTCTCTGTTATAAGCTCCACTACTTCAAGTTTATATACTGAAGTCTTTCATTATTCTCACTACTGCCTTTTTTGTAGCTTTACCTACCGGAGTGTTTTGGTAAGACTGAGTATCAGATTTGTCTGTTCCTTATACTCAGATACCAAATCTTGCTTTCTGTGGTTTCTAATTATACAGCTTCATCTATACTGGGGTTGGGTACCTGGCTGTAATCATTTACCTCCACCCCGCAAACAAGCAACGTTTTGAGAGGTCTTTGAACTGTAGAAAACCTTAACCAATTATTGCCTCATAAGTTATGTAAGGTACTGAAGCTAATGGAGGCTGCATTCTACCTAGAATATTTTGCATTTCTATTTGAAATATATGGTACTCTGTTATAACCATGCAAGCAAACTACTTCATTTTTTCTATTTATCATCAGTTTTGTGCTTATCTATACACTGTGTTCTAACAACAGTTTGTTTGTTTGTGTCTTTTGGCTTTTCCCGGTTAGGGGTCGCCACAGCGGAACTCCATAATCATATAATTTCCCTCTACAACAACATTACACATGACAAGTGCACAATGAAAGAAAGCAGATTCCACAGTTTTAATACTTAATTCAGCACTGTCATGACATGAGTAAGCGTTTTACAAGTACAACATTACTGATAATGACTGGACACAATTTAGCAATGTGTCCTTCCTCAGCCATTTAAAACAGATTACTTCTTGTTGGCAGAGGGTTTACTGTTAACTCTGGATGCAAGTCAAACTTACAGTTTGCATTTTCAAATAAGAAGCATTTTGCTAAGGCAACCACTTCCTCAGCGGACACAATGTTGCTTTGAAATATACATGTTCTTAAACAACTAGGAAGTACCCACTTTAATCTATGTATAACTATCACTTGAAAATATGTAGCAAGTCAGCCATTTGTGACAATACCAGCCTGTCTGTAATGAATGCCCAGTAATAAATTTCTGTGTACTGCAGCCAGTTGTGAAAACACAGCCCTAACTAAAATTTCTTTCTTTAGCTTCTTGTAATCTTGGACATTCACTTCCTCCAAGTCAACATATGCATTCATTGCATCAGAAGAAGATATACAGGTCCACTTGGTCTAGGGATAGCTTTTTCTTCTCTGCATACCTCTACAAAGTAGTTTTACACATCGGCACTGGAACAGAATTTCTTCACAGGGTTTCCAGTCTTCAAGGTTCCAAGCACAGTTACTGGTGTTGGCATCACCATAGTGGCAATATGTTGTTCCTGCAGGCTGAACCAGACCTTTCTTGTAAGGGTACACTACACTACTTTTGAAAAGTCATCAGCTGTTGGTTAGCAGCTGCAGTAGCAAATTAAATGTATTATTTTCTGCTATTTTATTTTCTTCAGGTGTTTGTTAGTAGCTGTGGCAGACTTCATCAATCTTTTAATTATTTTGTTTGGACACAGTAGCTGTAGCCAACATAAAACCATTTGTAATTATATACAACCTGTAGTGCACAGAGTTAGTAAAGCCACTTTCTGACAGAATTAAGTTTTCCAACAAAGAGGCTATCAGACTCCTATTCTCTTACAGGAACCTTTCTTGAGGTACAAATGTTTACATATAGAAATGATTTTCAAGTCCCCGCAATTTAACAAACAAGAAATGGAAATCTGTACAGTCAGTTGGCAGCTCAGTAAACAGTAACATCTTTGTACTTCATATCACAGATGGTGAAGACTTGCTCGGGTAGAGTGTGAGGAAAGCTTCAAAATCCACAATTTTTGAGACAAATGATCCTTTCCACCAAAGTAACAACTCCATGTGGTGTTATAAATAAGTCTGCTACAAAATCCATATTTTCAAGTTTAAGTCCAATGTTATAAGCATTGCCTCCCAGTTTTACCTCAAGAAAACAGTACTGCAGCTTCCATCTTTGGGATAACAAACTCCGCAAAATTTAACTTCCAGCAAAATAGAGTCTACCAATTTCCGAACAACCTTTTTTTCCATTCGGCCTCCTAGCTCTGTGTAATCCTCCAAATTGCCCTTCACACACTCCATATGAACTAAGCTCATTAAACCAGATCTCAAATCTGTCAAATGCTAATTCTTCTTATCAAAACAAATTCCATGGAGCATGCTTATTGTCCTGTATATGCTCTCATTAACAAGCCCTCTGAGAAATGTGAAATGCAGTCTCTGTTTTGCCATATGCTGCTGTCAGAACGTCAGCTTCCCTTCCCAGTTTTATATATATATATATATATATATATATATATATATATATATATATATGAAGTTAATATCATCAAGGGATATCAAAGAATTTAATCTGTACTTGAGTAAACTAGCTTTTTGGTTAAATGATAATGGGCTAAATATAAATAAAGATAAATGTGGGGGTCCTTTACTTTGGCAGCCCTAATTTGGATATCAAGGTGAAATTAGGAACCAGAGTTTTATCGATTTTGTTTTTCAGAATATAAGGATTTGGGCATTAAGAATTTGTAATAATTTTAAACTTGGATCACATATCCAAGTAATTTAAATCAAAAGGAGTCTGGAGTATTTCTCCCCGGGCTTCTGTTGAAAATTGGCTTCATTCCAAGTCGGACTTTCCTGGTTAACAAATGTTAAATAAATAAATAAAATAAAAATGCTCAAAGTTGTAGCATCAGTTTTAAGTACTTGTTTCAAGGAATACAGAATTCTTTAAAAAAGTATTTATTCCATATGTTTGACCTGTTATTGACTATAATATGACATTCTGTGCATATACCAAAGGGGATTTATTAATTTTGGATGGAAGTCAGAGGAAATTTACAAAGAGAATTCCTGGGTTGAAAAATCTTCCAAAGCAAACTAGACTGAAAGTTTTAGGTCTTTTTTCACATAAGTTATATGCTTATGTGAGGAGAGCTGTATCAAGCTCTCCTCATTAAGGAATGAGGAGCTCAGATTATTACTAAACACTGAGCTTACATATTGTATTCAAATTACTAGGGGGTGTAACTATTAATTTAAAATTGGAACATGTAGAACTGATGCTAGAGCAAATAAAAAAAAGACCAAACTCTTATTATTTTTCCCCTGATCTCTCTCTCACCTCAAATCCACCTTTACTATTACTTCCTCTAATAACATTGTTATCCTGCCTGAAGCTCACACTAAACTCCTTGGAGTCATCATAAATGATGAACTGAAATTCAACTTGCACATCCTTCAAAGCATAAAAAAGACTCGCCAAACACTTGGTTTACTGTATCGCAACAAAAAATTTCTAACTACAAATGCCAGACTCTCCCTTGCACAAGCTTTTCTCCTTCCCTCCCTTCTATATGCTGCTCCAGTACTCACCAACATCCAAACTTCTACATTAAACAAACTCCAACAAACTTAGCACAAGATAGCTAGATTTATCACAAACTCTCCATACAATACACATCACTGCTTTGCCCTAAATACTCTGCACTGGTTAGAATTCCCCATCATCTACTGCTGCCACAACTTCAAATGTTACACTTAATTCTTTACAAACCTTCATCCTGCCCTGCTTTCTCTTCCTTCATCTCTATCTACACTCCTCAGTGGATTCTCCGTACCTCTAATCAACAACTACTACAAATCTACCAACCCAAAAAATTAACTGGAAAACTCCTATATAAACACTCCGTCGCCCAAACCTGGAACAAACTCCCAAGAGACATGTGTTCCATCATTCACCCATCCCACTTTAAAGAAAAACTCAAACTTCATCTACTCACCTCCAAAATATGTCCTTGTCAAGCCCCTACTTAGCTCCCCACAACCCTACTACACACCTTTTCAGTCCTTCCACATACAGCTAAGTACTCCACCATTGTGGATACTTATTAAACTCTACAATCAATACTGTTGGACTTAACTCTTTTTGTAAATATATTTTTTAGTCTGTAAAAATATTGATATGCATATATCATGTGCTTACCCGCCGTGGTGGTGCTGTGGTAGCGTTGTCACCTCACAGTAAGACGCTGTCCGGTTCGATTCCCAGCTAGAGCGCCTTCTGCGTGGAGACATGTGTGAATGGGCGTACCTTCGTTGAAGGCTGTGCATCAGGGCTGGTAACTCGGCATGTAAAAATTAACTACCAATCATTAGCGGACCGGAGTTCCGCTGTGGTGACCCCTAACCGGGAAAAGCCGAAAAAGATGAAAAATATATTTTTTAGTCTGTAAAAATATTGATATGTATATATCATGCGCTTACCCGCAGTGGTGGTGCTGCGGTAGCGTTGTCGCCTCACAGTAAGACGCTGTCCGGTTCGATTCCCAGCTAGAGTGTCTTCTGCATGGAGACATGTGTGAATGGGCGTACCTTCGTTGAAGGTTGTGCGTCAGGGCTGGTAACTCGGCACATAAAAATCAACTACCAATCATTAGCAGACCGGAGTTCCGCTGTGGCGACCCCTAACCGGGAAAAGCCGAAAGACTCAATAACAACAACAATATATATCATGTGCTTGCATTTCTGCTTTGCCTCTCTAACGTTCTTGTATAACTGATTTTGATCATATTTTTGACTCAAATGTTTGATTTGCTGTAAACTGTTTGTGTTTTTTTTTTACCTTTTCTCCTCGGGTCTCCGCTGAAAATGGGCCACAAGCACAGCTGGACCAACCCAGTTAACAAATGTCAATAAATAAATAAAAAAAAATAAAACTCTATCACGTTCTATGGTATGTATGTAGAATAAACTCTATTACTTACACAGTCTGAATCATTCTACCTATTTAAAAAACAACTTGATAACAGGGTTAGTACTAAAATTTATACATTCATACTGGAAACTTTGATTGGCATTTTGCCCCAGTGTAATTTTCTTTCAAAACTATTTAAACTATTGAAATTATGTGCATTTTTGTGTGTGTTTGTCTCTCTCTCTCAGTATATATATATATATATATATATATATATATATATATATATATATATATATATGGGTCTAGGTTAGAAGATCGACAGCCGACATCACCGACAACGGATTAGCGGGAGCCAGATGATCGACATTCGGAAGACCGGCCTTCTGGATGAAAACGCCGACGCCAGGGATAGTGACTTGGAAAGAAGGCTGTGTGAGTATGCGGTGGTGACGGACGTTAGGGTGCGAGTAAGGTAAGTGTGGATAGTGACAGTCTGTGGGGATAGGGGTGGGTTAAGTGAGTTAGGGTTAGGGCGCGGGTTAGGTAAGTGTGCGGTAGTGGTATGTTTTGGGTTAGGGGCGGGTTAAGTGAGTTAGGGTTAGGGCGCGGGTTAGGTAAGTGTGCGGTAGTGGTATTTTTTGGGTTAGGGGCGGGTTAAGTGAGTTAGGGTTAGGGCGCGGGTTAGGTAAGTGTGCAGTAGTACTATTTTTTGGGTTAGGGGCGGGTTAAGTGAGTTAGGGTTAGGGCGTGGGTTAGCTGAGTGTGCGATAGTGACGGACCTTAGGGTAAGGGTTTGGGTTAGGGTTGTACATAGTTGTGTGTGTGAGGTTTAGTGTGGGTTTGTGAGGATTTTGGTGTGCTTGTGTTCTGTGTGTGGTTTTTGGATAGGGGATGTGTTTTGTTAGTTGATTGTTGTTATTGTGGTGTGTGCAGTGTATGGGGTTTCGTGTTTGTGGACTGTCGGTTACTTGTTTGTCGGGCATGTGAGGTGTCGTGGTTATGGTTTGTCGATTATGTGGTGTCGATGTTTCTGTTGTCGGTGAAAGTAGCTGTCGATGTTATAACCTAGAACCATATAAATATATATATATATATATATATCTATACACACACACACACACACATACATATATATATATATATATATATATATATATACAAACACACACACACACACATATATATAAATATATACACACACTACACATATGGGCCAAATGTGACTGGTATTTGGAGCTGATCATAATTCCCTCCACCTTGACTAAAGCCCCAGTTCCAGCTGAAGAAAAGCAACCCCAAAGCATGATACTGCCACCACCATGCTTCAATGTGGGGATGGTGTTCTTTTGGTGATGCAAAGCGTTCTTTTTGTGCCAAACGTACCTTCTAGAATTGTGGCAAAATGTTCAACCTTGGTCTCATCAGACCATAACACATTTTCCCACATGCTTTTGGGAGACTTGATGTATTGTTTTATAAACTTTAGCCGGGCCTGGATATTTTTCTGTATAAGAAAAGGCTTACACCTTGCAACACTACCCCATAGCCCAGATATATAGAGAATACGGGAGATTGTTGCCAAATGTAGTACACAACCAGTACTTGCCAGAAATTCCTGCATCTCCTTCAGTGTTGCTGTAGGTCTCTTGGCAACCTCTCTGACCAGTTTTCGTTTTGTCTTTTCATCAGTTTTGGAGGGATGTCCAGTTCTTTGCAACGTTATTGTTGTTCCATATTTTCTCCACTTTTTGATGACTGTATATCAAATGCTGTGGACATTTTTTCGTACCCTTCTTCTGACTGATACCTTTAACAATGAGATCCTTTTGATGCTTTGTAAGCTCTCTGTGAACCATGGCTTTTGCTGTAGCAGGCAACTGAGTAAATGTCAGGAAAATCCTACTAGGACAGCTGAACTTTATTTGGGGATAATCAGAGTCTCTTTAATTGATGGCAGGTGTGTACCGAAGAAGACTGAATGTTGTAATTAAATTAAAAGGTGCTTCAACAAAGTATTAGTTTAAGGGTGTGCACACTTATGCAACCTAATTATTGTACATTTCTTATTTTTTATATTTTTCCCCTAACAGATTTTTTTTTTTAAATTGAATTGTACAGGTTATAGGTCACATTAAAGGTGGGAAAAGGTTTTAAAATGATTTATTGTGGTCTCATTTTTTATATCACAAAAACCTGGCATTTTAACAGGGGTGTGTACACTTTTTATATCCACTGTACATATAGGCAAACACACACACAGATTCATGTTAGTTAGTCAAACAGTCCCAGAAGAGTGAAACACAAAATACTGTGGCAGCAATATCAAATGCTGGAATACTGTAGTAGTGAAGTCAATGGGAATTTTGGTTGGTATATACAATAAGAATGGGGTGTGGGAGGTGTAATAACCAGAAGAGGAAACCACAAAATATTGTGCCAACAATATAAAATATCTAAGGAGTGAAGCCAGTGGAAGTTTTGGTAGTTGAGATCATGGAGTTGTGGGGATCAGAGAATTATCCCTTTCCTTACTGTGGTGAATGTATAATTAGCAGGGCGTGTGTAGCGTGGAGGGGGTTTGCCCCACTGCAAAAAGATGTTTTCAGTGCTTTTCTTTTTCGATATTCCTGCATTCAATATTGCTGGTGTGATATTTTGTGGTTCGCTCTTATAGGTTCATTGGTTAGTACTGGCTAGCTGCCCAGATATATACTGGCCTTGCCCATCCCATAGTCAATAATTATATATTATCCGTAATGCGAATAACTGGGATCATACCATAGATAATTTGAGGGGACTCATGCATGGGATAAAGTATTTAGGACCTGCACCTGCCCATTAGTAGTACAGGGGGCAGTTAATTTAACATGGACCCATATATGTATCAAATATGTGTGTGTTTATATCTCTAGTTATATCTATATGGATCTACTCTAGAAGGTCAAACTTTCAAAACTTCAAACTTCATAGGTAGGTACTAGGCTATTGGCCCTAGGGCCTATACAAGCCTAACCAAAAAGGTACCCTGGCTTTCACCACCCAAGAAAATTATTTTCCTATGCCCCGGTCGAGCAGAGCCACAGAATTGATCCCTGGGGTGAATTTCCTATCACCCATCCAATCATCAAGATTTTTCTTGAAGAGTGCTATTGAGGAGCTTTGTTTGACATAGATAGTTAGTTTGTTCCAGAGTATGGGAAGTCTCTGGGACACAAATCTATCCCTGCAGCTTGTTCTGTTTATTGTTGTGACAAGGTTTAGGTCCTTAGAGCATGTATCTTGGAGGGACTAGGATTTCTTTAAGTGGAGCATGTCCAACAGCTCTGGGTTTGACATAGTTTTGTACGTTAGGCAGAGATCGCCTCTGAGTAGGCGATATGCGATGGAGTAAAGCTGGAGTTTTTTAAGACAGTCTGCATAGAGCATCTGTTTGAGGCCGGTAATCCTCTTTGTGAGGTATTTCTGCGGCCTTTCTAGTTGTTGTAGATATCTTGTGAGGTACATACCAAAAGGGGCATTGTATTCTATAACGGGTCTAATGAGTGACGAGTAGAGGGGAACAATGACCTCGTTTTTCCTGGATAAGAAACCTTTTGCGATGAGGTGTGCCATGTAGAAGGATTTCCTGACTACTGTGGCGATGTTATTATCAAAGGAGAGACTACTGTCCACCTGTGTCCCAAGGTCTCTTATCACACTTTCGGTGTTAAGTAGACTACCGCCTATGTGGTAGCTCATGGGTACAGAGTTTTTACCAAAAGGGATGACAATGCACTTTTTGGCATTGAGCTTGAGGCCATGGCTTTGACACCAGACATCTGTCTCAGTGAGGCCCTTTTGTAGGATGTCCACATCATTAGGAGTTTCAATTATGGCTCCTAGTTTGCAGTCATCTGCGAACTTCATTAGCCAAAGACCTTCTGTGTCAGGCTGTACTTCAGAGAAGTAGATACCAAACAGGAGAGGACCCAGGACTGAACCCTGTGGTACTCCACTTGTCACTGGCCTGAAGTTGGATTTGGAATCTACTACTTTCACAGTGTGGGTTCTGTCAGTGAGCCAGTTAGCAACCCATCTTGTGACATAGGGATTAATACCTAGTTTACTGAGTTTATCTATAATTCCAGAGTGGAGGATGGTGTCGAAAGCCTTGGCGAGATCTAGATAGGCTGTGTGAACCACCTTACCCTCATCTATGGCTTTGGTGACCGCTTCAAAGAAGTCTATCAGGTTTAGGAGACAAGATTTACCTTTTACAAACCCGAACTGGGTGGGGTCCAGAGTTTGGATATTACCAATGTCGTTATTTATAAGTTCCATGATGATACATTCCATAGCCTTGCAGACCAGGTTGAGACCATATCATCGAAGTTTTGAAAGGTTGAAACTTTAATAAAAACAATTTTATTTATGTTTATGCAGGGGGACAAGCCCCCCCCCACATACCCTGCTAATTAAATATACTAACTCCGAGATCACATAATGGTAAATTTCCCGTTCGGCACCATACTGCAATCTCCATTTAAACCGTATGAAGTTTCAAAACTTCAATCTTTTGGTCTCGACCATATAAAGTTCAAAGTTTTGAAACTTTGAGCTGCCACAATAGTGGATATATATATATGCACATATACAAACACATATGTATGTATGTATATAAAATTTCATAACGATATATGTATATAATCTTCATAATCCAAGTCCATCCACTTCAAAACTGAAGAACAGGTTACTACAGACAGTACAGAAATCCATCTTCATCAATTTCATATAGACAAAGTTTTATTAAAAAAAATAAACTCAGCCTTCATATCCAATGTAGCTTTAATCAATACATCAATGTGCTAGTATTCTTTCCCCAATAATCCAACAAATGCAAATATAAATCACATTGCCTTGATATGCACAAACAATTAAAATTTTACCAGCACATAAAAAGTGACTACAGAAAAGATGATCAACTCTTAGCTCTTTTGCTTCCAGAAGAATGGATCATAAAAAAACTAAAATCAAAGCATCCAGTTTTTCAGACTGCATTTTTTACAGTTAGGTTTCCAGTAACAAAATAATTCCAGGTAAACCTTGAGCCCATTCAACTATTTATATGGCACCATCATTAGCCTTCTTCAAAATCTCTTCAGTGGATGACATTGGTATTGCTGCTATGAAGATAGGTGAAGGCTGCCAGCCTAGCCAGATATAATTTTCTAGATAATTTTGTCATTTGTAAATATTACTATAAGCCACAGGCTTGTTCTCTTAAATGGGAAAAATGGTGTTAAATGAGGAACTGCAAAAATGCAACAGCAGTGCACTCTGCTGTAAGAAACCTAGGTCAAGCATTTTATGACTGTCTTTGATGTCAAAATTTGGAGCCGATATGTCTGGATGAAGGAATTCTGGCCATTGTCTTGAGACCAGAGTTAATTGCTATAATTTGCATGTATACTTTCTGTTATTGCCCTGGCTTCCTGACCAGCTACAAGATCAACAGAGTTATTAACCTCTGAGTTCTGTTAGCCTGGGAACCAGAAAGAAATGATGTAATCTGAAAAAAATCAGTGGTACTGTGTTATCAATTTAAACAGAGAAAGAATGACAGCATTTGTCTTGAGAACATCCAACATCACCAGCACTGCCTGTTTCTAGATGTAAGTAGGATTTTAGAACTGTGTTTTCTCTTAGATATAGCTAGGAAATAGGAAGATTAGACTAGTTTGTTTTTCTGTGATGTCAGAACTTTTGCCACTGTATTATTTGATGTATTTCTATGTGATCTCTGAACTCTTGACTAGCGCTGTGTAGTAAGTAGTATTGTCTTGTGTTTTTATTATTAAATATTTTTAAACCTTTCAACTGTGGGCTGTTTTGTGTAGAGATAATTTAAGCTCTAAGAGTACATTGCTTGTATATAGTGATACTGTACCAGGTCACTCCAAATAATTCTTGACTGTTTGGTTGCACTTACCATTATTAGCTGGGCGGTGGCAGTGATTTCTACCATATAGCCTAGGTAAAAGGGGCACAGCTGGAGAACCTGTGCCAGCCTTCCCCAGGAGTGTCTCTGTGTGGTTGTATAAACTCTTATCTCAAAGTGCGTGTGTGTCAGCTACATGGGCAGGGACATGAAGCACTGGTTGGACAGAGAGGGTGCTGGATGTTTTAGCTTGCCCACTAGGCTAAGACCTGAACCCTATAGCTGTGCTAGTGGGGAGTCTTAGTGAGGACCTGGAGAGAAAGGGAGAAACCAGCCCCAGACTGACTGTGATCTCCGTGTGCTCTTAAGGGAAATTGTACTTTACTGTGTGTGTATTTATTATCCTTTCCCTATATGGATGCTCCTCACTGGTGTTAGTGGTGAGGATTGAGGCTCCTTGATTGCTGGGCCAGTGCACGGGTGTCACAGCTGTGACAAGGCCTTCATGATTGCAAGGTACAATAAACTAGTCATGATTTCAGTGTCTAGCTTTTCCTCAGGGCTACCCTTCTCCATGGTATTTTGTCTCAATGCCACCCAAGTGTCCACCAGTACAGAAGTGGATAAAATGTTAAAAGGGAGTAGCTCGAGAGCAGGTTGTGGTTCAGGAAAGCGACTAAACTTTAGCTTCTATCCAGAAGTTCCAAGGTTTTTGTATTAAATCCCTTCAAGTCTTCAAAATAGGTCACCTTGTAACAGTATTCCTCGAAAAAAGCTTTACTTAGATTAGCACTTTCATCTTCACCAGATCAGGAAAATATTATAGAAAAAGGTTGAGAAACAGTAAATTTGAAGTATTCAGACCAAGAAATCTTTAGATATATTTCAAGTGTTTCTAAACCACTTTATACCTTTGAGGCAATTTTACCCGACATTTGCTATTATTAAAAAGGCAAATTAGAAAGTTAATAGTTTTGACTATACTTCTACCAATGATACAACATGCAAATTAACCTTAACACAGATACAGTTGCTTTCAATTGGATTTAATGACTTAAAACAATTTGGAAAGAATATGATTTTACAGCCCAGGGTGGGTGCAGAACTACTGCCAAATGCCACACAAGACAAAAATGCATCTTTCCAGAAGAAATTGGAGAAACTCAGGATTATTTTCTGATAAGTCAGTTCCACAGAGTCACGCATAATAGAAGCAAACAGACGGAATCTAACTTAGAACTGTAAGTTAAGATAAAGTTTACTAGCAACTCATAGCTATATAATAACTATGCTGTACTTGCAGTCTTTTAAGAAAAATGTGAGCATTTCTTAGCAATTTTAACTCTAAAATATTTAGGAAATATATTTTCAACATGCCATCTATGGAACTTCATCTTACTGTTGCATTGTCACTGCATGACTATATAAGGAAAACATTTAGCACACCAACAGCAAAAACTTCCAATTCAGCAATTGCAAAATAACTTTTTCCCTGATGGAGATGCAATGACAATTTCAGTTTTCAGGTAACACCATACAATTAATAAGATGAGCATACACAAAATCTGAATCACCCTATACTCATGCAAAAAAATGTGTATGATTCATTTTTGTCATTTGTGCATTTATTAAATCTGAAAGAAAGACTGAATGGAAATGTTTGGATCAGTGCATTTAAGGTATGTTTACATTTTTTTATGTTATTTAAAGTCAATAGTATGTTTTAAGGTTTATTACTTTGATGAAATCCTTGCCGATGTGTATGGACGAATGTATTAAGTAATAAATGAGAGAAAGTAATTATCCTGTTAGGCCAAGACTGTTTTGCTATGTAACACACATATGTACTCAGAATATACAGATGCAGACACAGAAAATGAATGCTGTGACAGACTGACAGGCTTACTGTGTAAGGACAGATGCATAAGCCCTTAACCACTTTCTAATTTATGGCCACTGTTAAATTAAACTTAATTTCACTGTGTAATTTGAGCTTTCAGCTAATCAGGTGTAGGTGATCTGATCTTTAAAAAGCCGTCGTAGTCAACTGAGCTATGTTCAGCACTGGCTGTTACTGATACTGAGGGAGAGGAGAACTTTCTGTGGGCAGTGAGGAAAGCTAGGCCAGAAAAAGACTTACCAGAAATAGCTTCAAGTCGAGAGGTGTTGGGTAATAGGAGAGGTAATTTCTAAAAACAAAACTACTTATTAAGGGGGTTGATATACTGAAGTATTCTGAAACTGCTTCTTGTTAGAAGACTGTGATACACTGAATGAAGCTTGACCTGCGGCTTGAAGGGAGACTTACTTAGGGGGGTAGCTTAAACTTCTGCTTCTCAGGAGGCATGAAAATTTTAAAAGAACGACAGAGCTGCTCTTCTGTGACATATGCTGAGTACTAATAAGTCAACATTACCCAAATTCAAAAGTTTCATTTTTACTGGAAAAAAACAATATGCATTTTAAAAACACCCATCAATCTAGTCACCAATTTTCTAAACCACTTATCCTGGTGAGGGAAATGAAAGTACCAAGCACAGCAGGGTAGCCAAGACTTCTCAATCTCCAACAAAAGTCTCCAATTCATCCTGCGGGGGTCTTTAGATTTTTCTTGGGCAGCTGAGAGATGTTATCTTTCCTTCATACCCTACTTCTACCCTGGGCCTCTTCCCAGCGGTCTATGCTCAATACACCTTCCACGGGAGACTCCAAGGAGCATACGTACTGGGTCCCCACACCACCTAAGGTGACTCCTCTCTATCATCAACAGCAGTGGCTTTACTCCAAGATATTTCCAGACTGCCAAGCTCCTTATTCTGTCCTGGAAAGTGAGTCCAGAAACCAAATAGAGGAACTTTGATTCTGCAACTTCTGTTTGTGATCTTGCCCATTAGGACCACTCAAAGTGCATGGCCATAGGTAAACATGGGGACATGAATGGTAAATGTATTTTAGTTTTATATTTTTTTATCTATATGTTCATTACTAGGGTGGAGCACTAATCACAGTATGACCAAATGCAGGCTTTGCCTAGGTTGCATTCAAAATTGTGGTAAAAAATGCAACAAATTAAGAGCTTCATCTTATTACTTGGCTCCCTCTTTACCGACACTGTTTGGTAAAACACCTGTAGTACTGCCATAGCTGCATCTGTCTACTGGCCAAGCTCCTGATTACCTCTATTCTCAGTTGTGCACAAGGCCACAAAATACTTAAATTTCTCCATTTGAGACAGATGCTCCCATCTCACCTGCACAAACTAATCCACTCTTTTATTGGAGTGGACTATGACCTCTGATTTAAAAGGGATAATTCTCATCCAAGTCACATCACATATAGCAGAAAACCACTCAATTGCATGCACCACAGAAAAGCATTAACTGGAAATTACAAAGACGAAACATTTACATCATCAAACAGGACATTTTCCAAACATTTTGATATCCTGTCCATGAATATTACAAACAAGTGGGGAGACAAAGTACATCCCTTCCAGAATCCTATGCCCACCACGAATATATATAGCTCACCACTGATAATGTGAAAAGAACTCGCAATTCACAAGCATAAAGACTGTCTAGATTTTCACCTCATATTTTTTGTCTGTTTCTCATAAAACTGCATTTTTCTGGCAAATCATTGAGGAGTGAAGTCAGAAAATATTAAAATACATTTGAGTTTCAAACTTCATACCTTAAGAAAATTCATCCCAATGAAAAACCTGTTATTCTGTCAACTTTCTTAAGTTTGTAAGAGTAATATTTAAAAATTGTCCCTATATTTGGGCCTTTGTTCCCCTTATTATTTGCACCTTTGTCCACATATCTTGCTCTAAGAAGTTGAGAGCTATGATGACAGCTGTATTAGAACTCCATACTGTTGCAACACCTTCAACAGGAATTCCAGAGTCATGGTCATATGCCTTCTCCAAGACCACAACACATAAGCAGACAGGACTGGCCAACTCCCATGATCAGTATTGATGCATGCAAGGACAAATGGGTAATCTGCTGTTCCATGGCTAAGATAGAAACTAGACTGCTCCGGGGGAAGACAGCAAGAGTCAAGTGGGATAATCTGATTCTTCCAATAGAACTAGGCAGCTTGAGATTACCCGATTTGAAGGGGTATTTCAGAGCTACACAGTTAAGGCCTCCTACAGACAGCATATCAAGAAACCTATAATTCAAACTGGAAAGGTATGAAGATGAAACAGGGAGAAAGCTCAATAAACAAGGAGAGACTGGGATTTTGGATGCAGATCCTTAAGGAGAATAACAATAACCATACAGAATATTATATTAATAAAGTAGCAGAAAGTATTCTAAGAACTAAGCCAACAAGGGTATAGAGAAAGGAGTACTGATAGGGATGACTGCAATTAGTGATACAGACAACAGGCAAGAGGGGGCTGGAACTTATTGAAGAAAACCGGTAAAAGAACCAAGGTATTGGGAGCAAATAATTACAGGGGGAAAGGTAATAGAATGGGAAGAGGCCAAGAATTTATATGGACTGATGGCTGGAAATTGCCTTCCCTATCAAGGAATGATATCAGAGTACAGGCAAAGAGAAAGAAACAGGGAGATCCTAAGCAAAAGACCAGCACTGGTAGAGTTTTAGTAGACTCTATAAAAGAACCTGCTGTTAAAAAAGGATTAATTAGTAGAGCATACGAAATATTGCATGATAACTATCAGAGGAGGTTAGAAAGGATTGGGAAGAAAGATGGGATAAGCAGTTCACAAAGAAACAATGGGAGATATATGTGTGTCTCCCAAATATGCTTTACCTCTACCCATTAGAACAATTCAAAATCCCTTCCATTTCAAAACTTCCCTTCATAATCACCTCTCCTCATGCTGTGAGTGTACTTATATCAAGCCCCCCCTAGAAAACTGTGTGACTCCCAATTTCTTGTCATCACTGTTTTTGGTAGGGTAGTACTACTGTAGAAAGTTCATAGATCCAATAAGCTATATAGACACTTATTATTTGCTAAATGTTTTAGACTGTATACTTCTGTCATGGTTCTCTCAGCAATTTGTACACACTTATTCTTGTAATTGCTGTTTAATTTCTTTATAATTTGATCTCTGTAATTTTTAACTGTTAATTTTCTGTACTGTGGAGCTTTTCTCCCCGGGCCTCCACTGAAAATGGGTTCTGTTAGGCCCAGTGGACTTTCCTGGTAAACAAAAAGCAAATAAAATAAATATGCAACAAAGTCTAGAAGATTTAGGATCTTTGCTTATACTCCAAAGAATTTTCCTCAGGTAGACAGCAAATGTTGGAGGTGTGGGGAAGAAAGAGGTAGTTAGAAATAAGAAGTTATGTACCTACCATAATGTTCCATGTTAGTTGTCTTCTTCTTGCCTTCTTTTTTGCTGGATGGGTTCGGAGCCGATCCTCGGCTCCGACTCGGCCAAAACTAAAGCTCGAGAGCTAATTCCACCGGCTCGAGGCTCCCCTATATCCCACAATGCTAGGCGGTAACTACTCAGATCTCATTTGATAGCTATACCAAGCAATCCTAGTCTCCATAGAATGGAGTAGGGAAACCCACCTCAAAACAATCTGCGTAAAGGAAAGGCAGACCTCAGTAAGGATAGAAGAGGTGGAAGAACGTGTGGGAATGATAACTTTCAGAAGAAAAACACAAAATGAATTCCAGTCGGTCTGTCCAGGCTTGGGGGAAGGAGGGTGGGACGCAAGAAAGAAGGCGAGAAGAAGACAACTAACATGGAACGTTATGGTAGGTACATAACTTCTTAATGTTAAGTTGTCAATCTCGCCTTCATTCTTGCTGGATGGGACCGCGTCCCTAGCACCTTATCCCGGGTGGCCTATCGGAACAGACTCTTGAGAAAAGTGGAACCAAAATTGGCACAGCTTCTGGAAACCATGTCCAATTTGTTATGTGAAATGAATGTATGAGGAGAAGCCCAGGTGGCTGCTGCACAAATTGAATCTATCAGCAGCCTATCCTGAAAAGCTACGGATGTAGCTAATGCCCTAGTTGAATGAGCTCTAGGTCTTGAGGGTAGTTTTTGACGTCTGATCTCATAGATGAAGGTAATTGTAGAGGTGAGCCATCTAGAGAGGGATACTTTAGCAACTGGAAGGCCCAATTTGCCTTCCGCATATGACAGAAACAATTGATCAGATTTCCTGAATTGTTTAGTCCTGTCTAAGTAATATCTAAGTTGGCGATGAACATCCAAAAAATGTAGCTTTTGTTCCGACCTGTTTGAATAGTTAGGGAAAAAGACGGGAAGATCAATAATTTGGTTTAGGTTTATTTGAGAAGAAATTTTAGGCAAAAAGGATGGATTAGTACGGAGGGATACCCTGTCTTTGTGAAAAACTAAGTAAGGAGGACGACTGCACAGAGCATGGAGTTCGGATACCCTTCTCGCTGAAGTTATAGCTACCAGAAAAAGTGTCTTCCAAGAAAGCAACTTCAGAGAACATGAAGCCGCCGGCTCAAAGGGGGGAAGAATTAAAGATGCCAGAACCAGGTTCAAATCCCAGGAGGTTTGAGAAGAAATACACCCTTTAAAAAGGCTTTACAGAGTTTGTGAGCCATGATGCTAGACTCTGAAACACCAAAATGAAAATTTGATATGGCAGCCAATTGAACTCTAATGGTTGATGCAGAAGATGCTAAATGAAAGAGTTCTGCTAGAAAGTCTAAAATAGACTGGATAGGTGCAGTAAAGGGATCTATGTTTTTTGATGTTGCCCAAAGGGAAAAGAGTTTCCATTTGCTACTATAAATCTTCCGGGTAGAAGATTTATGACAGGCTATCAAGATATCTCGGACCAAGTGAGATATTGAGGGAAGCCTGGCTAAGGTAGGAATCAGAGAAACCACGCTGTGAGGTTTAGAGAAGGCAGAGATTGGTGCAGCTGACCCGATTGGTGGGTTATCAGATCTGGTACTGGGTCCAGATGCCAAGGCTGCTCCAAAAGGTAACGATGAAGAAAGGGAAACCATATCTGTCGAGGCCAGTAAGGGGCAATGAGGATCATTGTCACTCTCATGGTGATGGCTTTCTGAATTAGTTGAGATATCAGTGGAAAGGGGGGAAAGGCATATAGAAGTCCCTGGGGCCAATCGTGGACTAGAGCATCTCTGGTGGGATGGCCTGGTAACGGGTAGAGAGTGAAGAAGTCGTGACACTTGCTGTTTTGGGGAGTAGCAAAAAGATCGCAGCAAGGCTGGCCCCATCTTAGGAATACTTCTTCTAGAACTGATTTCTTTAGAGACCACTCGTGGGGCATGAGAATTGCTCTGCTCAATTTGTCTGCAATAACGTTGGATTTCCTGGGAATGTGCGTTGCTATCAGAAAACGCTGAGAAGAGATCGCCCATTGCCAAAGTCTGAGTGCCTCTCGACATAAAGGGTATGATCTGGTTCCGCCTTGTTTGTTGATGTACCACACTACGGACATGTTGTCCGTTTGAACTGCAATAGTCCCAGTGGGAAGAGAGTCGTGAAGGGCTTGCAACGCTAAAAGCACTGCTCTCATCTCTAAGACGTTTATGTGCAAGTGGCACTCGAAAGGTTGCCACGTGCCCTGGACTGTCCTGCCCTGATAATGCCCCCCACCCGATCAGGGAGGCGTCTGTTGTCAACGTGGCAACTGGGGGGGGGGGAGTGAAGGGTCTTCCTCGGAGAAGTTGAGGTGATGTGATCCACCAAGACAGCTGATTCTTGCATGCTTGAGTTATCAATATGGTATGGGACATCGGGAGCTGTTGAAAGGACCATTGAGTAAACAGCATCCACTGGAGGATCCTCAAGTGAAAGCGAGCTAAGGGGAGAAGGGGAATAGCTGCTGCCATGAGTCCTAGTACCTTCAAAACCAGTCTGGCTTTGACTTTGTTGCATTGTAAGAGAAGGGAAACTTGGTTCCGAATGTCTGACACCCTCTGCTCTGTGAGTCTGGCTGAAAGATTGAGTGTGTCTAAGGTGGTGCCTATAAAGATAATAGATTGACAAGGCGACAAAGCAGATTTTTCGAAATTTATCGAAATGCCTAGAGCTTGGCAAGATTGGATGGTGAAGTCCCTGGATAGAAGAAGCTGATGTCTGGTGGTGGCGGTAAGGAGCCAGTCGTCCAAATATGGAAACACCTGGAATCCTTGACGTCTCAAGTGAGCCGCGACCACTGCCATGCATTTGGTGAACACACGGGGGGGGCTGTAGTGAGACCAAAGGGCAGGGCCGTGAACTGGTAGTGACTGGCTCCCAGCCTGAAGCGGAGATATCTCCTGGAGCGTCTGTTCATTTTGATGTGGTAGTACGCGTCCTGAAGATCTATTGAGCACATCCAATTGTCCTGACCCAAGAAGGGTAGAATGGACTGTAGCGTGACCATCTGGAATTTTGTTTTCCTGACAAACTTGTTTAAGTAGCTGAGATCCAGTATGGGTCTCCAGTCCCCTATTTTCTTTGGTACCAAAAAGAATTTGGAGTAGATTCCGGATCCTTGCTGGTCTGCCGGGACTGATTGGATAGCTCTTTTTGATAGCAGCTTTGAAATTTCTAATGCTGCTTGTTCCCTTAGACCGGGTGGAACATCTGGAAGGGATCTTTTGGGTTGGGTTGGGATGTGAATAAAGGGAATTTTGTAACCCTCGGATATGATCGACTGTACCCATTTGTCTTGAGTAAGGGAAAGCCAGGCTTTTGGGTACAGTGATAACCTTCCCCCGACTGCCTCCGAAGGTGGACAGCCGGGCAGCCCCTCAGGGGTGCTGAAAGGGTTTGTCAGAGAACATTTCTCTGCTACCCTGGTTTTGCGGACCTCCTCTGCCTCTAGGGCGGCATCTATTATTATTGCCCCCTCTGCCTCTAGAGGGGAATCGGCCTTGTGCGTCAGATGAGACTCCCTGGGATTGTTTATGAACCACATCTTTCCTCCCCTTTGACCTTTGGGATAGGGTCTAGAAGGGGTAGAAAAACGGACTCCTACGGCAGAGAGAGTCTTACCTTCTACCTCGCACCTGGTCAATGTATCCTTCACCTGTGGACCAAACAGGGATGATCCATCAAAGGGAGAATTGGTGAAGGACGCCTTGAAAGGGTCCGCAAAGTTGCATAGCCGCATCCAGGCGTGACGTTGTAAGGCAACACCTGTGCCTGCGGCTCTACTTGCCCCATCTGCTGCATATGAGACCAGCCGCATGGAGGAGTTAACGATGGAATTTAGGGTTGCCAACTGGGAGTTCATTGTGTCTTTGAACCCCTCAGCTGTAGGATCCTTTATCAGTTCACCCATATCCTTGAGTAAATTTCTCTGGAGACGAGTGAAGTGGCATAAGTAGTTCAGCGACCGCATTGAAAAGGTCGTTGATGAGAACATCCACTTGCCGTACCTGTCCATGGTCCTAGATTCCTTATTAGGAGGATGGACAGGAACCGAAGGATCAGCTAACTCCTTCTTTGTGGCCGCAGCCACCACCATGGCATCAACAGGGACACCTTTGGATAAAAAATCGTTGTCTCTGGGGGCGGTAATAAATTTGGATGGTCTCCTCGGGGTGGGTTCCACTGAGTCAGGAGCCGTCCAAGCCTTCCTTGCCACCACTTCCATAAGGGGGTCAAAGGGAGGGGACACCCAGGAGGTAGAAGGGCGAGAGCCAAATGCCTCAAGATACACTGACTCATCCTCCGAAGGGTTAAGGGCTGGCCAGTTCCCCCTCTGTTTCAGGATCTCAAGGATGTCAGCAAAGGAGACATCCTCAGAGGGGGATCGAGGGGAACCTTCGGATTCCTCTAAGTCAGTGTCAGAGGTGATAGACTCAGGGGAGTCAATGTGCTTCCTCTTGCACTGCCTCTTCCTTGGGGGATCTCCTGCAGGGTCAGGAGAGGCCTCAGAAGAGGAGGAAATTCCCAATGGGGAAACTTGAGGAGTTGGCTCTCTGCGGTCTGAGACAAGGGGGTGAGTAGAAATCACCGCAGGCACTGTAGATGGAGGGGTTGAAGGAGCTGACTGTGGGGCAGAACCTGGTTCTAGCACGCTCCGCATGACCTCGATGGCACCCCTGTCAGGCAAGGCCCGAGGCACCCGCTCCGAAGAGACAAGGACCTCCCCCGGCACCGACAGGGACGGCTCCAAAGCCGATGTCGGAGCCGAACTCACTGCCAAGCCCGAGAGGGAGAGCGGGGTCGGACAAGAGTCCGATGCCACTCGCCCCCTCGGAGCCGACGAGGGAAGCTCGGCGCCGAGATCCCTCCAAGGAGGAGATCGGAGCAGACAACGGAGCCGAAATGGAAGGTATAGGATCCGACGCACCGACAGTCATGGCTCCGACAAGCCTTGGCTCCGAACTCAAAGGAGTCGGAGGAGGAATGTATTGGGGAATGGAAATAGCCACTGACTGGTGAGTCGGGCTATGCAGCATTTGGGCCAGTGCCTCGGACTTGAGAACTCTACTCACTACCCTTTGCAAGTCATGGTCGGATAATCTGGAAGACCGTGAGGAATGAGTTTTGTGACTTCGTTCCGAAAGAAGAGGGGATCCTGGCGCCGAATGCACGGATCCGATAGAGGGGGATCTGGACCTCTTTCTCGACTGTGGCTCCGATAAAGGTATCGGAGCCGACGAAGATTTATCAGCCTCGGCTCCAGCCGGAGCCGAGGTAACAGTATGAGGCTTAGAAACATCGGCTCCAGCCGGAGCCGATGTCGAAGCCGACTTAGTCTTCTCAGCAGTCGACTCTGGAACAGGAGCCGACTGTTTGGAAGTTTTTGAAGGCTTCCCCGACACAGACTGAGTCGGGGGGCCTTCAGGCTTTAATAAGCCCCGCAAGATAAGCTTATTCTTGTGTTCCTGCAGGACTCTAGGGCTAAACCCATGACAAAAAGCACAAGAGTCCTGCAGGTGCAAAGGCCCCAGGCAATACACACAAGAAGTGTGACCGTCTGTCAGAGACATTTTCTGACAGCACGAGTCACACTTCTTGAAGCCTGAGACCTTGTCTTTCGACATAGTAAAAGAAGAGAGCCTGACACACACAAACACACTACAGACACTCTCTTTACAAAACTATTAAAATAAATTATTAAGGCTAAAGCCACAAACACACACACACAAGCCCTTACAAAAAACTAATTTAGTCAGTAAAGGACTAGGGGAAGGGAAGGGGCCGAAGGCCTAAAAATAAGGGAAAAATGGAAAAGGGGGCTCGACAAACAGGGGTCGATTTATCTAAATTTTTAATTTAAACTAAAAGTTATGGTATCAAAATTAAAAAAGGGGTTTTAAGAAGTATCTAAAGGTAAAAGTGTAACTAACCTGCCTGAGCCGGTAGAGAACGCACCTCGTCAGGTATAGCGGCAAACAAGATCTGGGTAGTTACCGTCTAGCATTGTGGGATATAGGGGAGCCTCGAGCCGGTGGAATTAGCTCTCGAGCTTTAGTTTTGGCCGAGTCGGAGCCGAGGATCGGCTCCGAACCCATCCAGCAAGAATGAAGGCGAGATTGACAACTTAACGTCATATTTTATGGGAGTGTAATGAGTTGGCAGACTTTAAAGATTCCCTGCAGGCTATTCTGTCAGATATACTCGGTGAGCAAATTGGTGTAACAAAGGAAATCATTTTTTTTGAGTTATGACACAGAATTGGAACTGCCTAGACATAGTAAGTCCTTGCTGAATCTAATTATGGTGGCTGCCAAAAAAGCAATTACTAAAAAATGGAAATCAAAATCTAAACCAACTGTACTAAAAGTGGTGAATATATTAGCAGAGATTAAACATCTGGAATTGGAATCTTTAGAAAAGAGTTGGAGCAAATTACATAGAATAAATGGGAACTGTGGGAACAATACATGCAGAGAAGGAACAAAAATGAAAAAGAGGCAGGATTTGAATGAGCTTTGTAACATTTGACTGACAATGACTTGCTAGATTATAACTGATGTATAATGTTTACAAATAAAATTATGTCAATATGGTTAGTTTTCATTTATATAAGTGTATTATTGCCTATGTCATACATGATGATTTAATAAAGATGTTTCCTGTTTAAAAAAAAAAAAAAAAAAAAAAAACTAGATTGCGCCTTCTGAATCAGTCTCAACCACCAAACACAGCCTCCTTTCATGGGTCCAACTTTCCTACAGAGGCTGAGGAGTGGAATTCCTCTATAACTGAAGAACACTCTCCTGTCCCTCTTTTTAAAAATGGAGACTACCACCACAGTTAACCAGTGTAGAAGCATTGTCCCTGCTTTTCATATAACACTGAAATGGCATAACAACCATGACAACCTAACAGCATCCAGCACTTTCAAATATTTTTGACTGGATTTCATCCACTCCTGCAGCCTTGTCATTGAAGAACTATTTAATCACTGCAGTGTCTTGATCTACAGAGATGGATTCATCTCCCAATTGCTGCCAGCACTACTACTTCAAAGGAGGGCAGGTCCACTGGATTCAGGAGTTCCTCAGTTCCTTAACTGTTCCAATTGCTCCTTCCACTATCCCACAGAGTCCTTAGCTGAGGTCAGCATTTTTCCTCCCTTGCAGAGAACATCCTGGGCAATATTCTGATCACCCCTTCTCCATAACTGGATGGCTTGTTAAAACTTCTTTAAAGCCATCTTAAAGTCATTCTCCACTGCCTCACCAAACCCCTCCCACACTTGGACATTTGTTCAGTGACTGCTACTGCTGCCTTCTAGACTATGGGCACCTATTGGTTAAATCCAGAAAACTACATGCTAACATTGTTAAGAAAGGCTTCTTTCTTTAACTTGACTGGTTTGGCCTCCACTGGCATCTACCATGACACGCCATGACCATTTTTTGACCACAGCACTTTCATGCTGCTTTGACTACCATAGGGCCCATTTAGATTTCATGTCTCCAACCTTCTCTGGGCTATGGGAAGAACTCTTCAGAAGGGAGGAGAAGAACTCTTTCCAGAGAGAAACAACTGGTACATGTTTTAAGAGCACCATAACTACATATTTGGGTCTTCTGGGTCTACCCAGCCACTGTCCTGGCTGTCTGATCCTAGCCATGACCAAGTGGTGATCGGTGACAGCTCGAAATCTCTCTTCACCAATGTGTCTAAAAAGTATGAATTCAGGTCTGATAACACAAGCACAAAATGTAACATTGACGTTTGCCCCAAGTACATTTTTAAGTGGCATTGTGCTTGAACATGGTGTTTGTTATAAACAAGCCATGGCTAGCACATGAATCCAAGAAGAACTACTCACCAATCAGTATAGTTCAGGTAAACCTTTCTTCTCAATCAATCCCCTAAGTATGTAAATCATTCCCCAGATAAGAACTGAAGTCTTGCTTGCAGGACCACACAGTTAGTACATGGTACCCTATCAAGAACCAGCTCTATGCTCTTCAAGAAGGCTGAATACTCTGAACAGCTGCTAGGTGGCCAGACACAAACTGTCAGAGTCCCTTTTTTGCAATCTGCAGTCACACTGAGGCAACATTCTCATCCACTGATACAAATATTAGGTGTACACCACCATGCTAGGGAGAGTAACTCCCACATCTGCCCAGGGCATTTCTGGAGAATTTTATGCAAACAGGCAAGACCAGCAATACCTAGCTAATACACTTCACTTTCCTCACTAATTTTGGACATTTCTCTACTAGTGATGTGACATTCCAAGTACCAACAGCCACTTTCCACAGGCCTGCCATCTGCCTGACATCCCACCACAATCCCACACTTCACCCAGCAGGTAGCGAACCCACATGGCTGTTCCACACATCTTTTTTGGGGTTGAGTCTGACTGAGCTACATGGATCACCTCATCAGGCGCTCACTGGTGAAAGCCATTCCCAGACCTGATTCCAAAGATGTATCCCAAAATGTCTGTTCCAGGTGGGGTCCTCTGATCCTTTCTGAAGTGAATCATCATGTGGTTAATTTAAAATTTTGGATTATCTTTTGTCTGGTCCGTTAACATAAAACAGTGTTAGTCAAACCAACTGCTTTTTTTATTTTATAATTTCAAATTTTTGAATAAATGCTTGTTTTTTTGCTTTCAGGATTCACTCTTTTGAGAATCTGGTGTTGGTCCTAACGTTTATTCAACTATAGTTTTTTACCCCTATAGTTTTCTAGCGGAAAGATTTTTTCTGGATATTGGATTCCACTGCCACTCATACCCCATTACACTGTGTGGGCCATTTCTTTATTTTTATTTGAACATTTAGGCTGCACGGACACACTTGTGTTCTTTCTTCTTATAAAACAGTCTCACGAGTGTGGTGATACCAGGGGTAAAAATCTCCAGAAAGCATAATTTCAAGAATCAGACAATCACACAATTCTTTTCACAATGACAAGGTCATGATCCACGGTATTCATTAAAAGTGTTTTTTTTTTTTTTTTGCCTGCTTGAACTCTCATCTGTACTGAGTAGTGTGTTAATGCAACACACACATGAAGAAGCACAGAAATGCTCTGTTCCCATTCCCTGTGCAAAATGTACCTTCTGAAATGATTATTGACCTGAGCAATGCAAAGTAAACAGCACTGTGATTACTACAGCATGGCTGGCACCACAGAAACTTTGCTTTTCAAATAAATAAGGCATGCACAAGTTTAGAAAGAAAAGAAAAAACATTAAGGGATTATGAAATGGATTGCTTCATGTCCTGTTACTGAGTAGCTTTTATGGTTACTGTTTAACAAATGTGGTGCTCAATCACAACAGCTCCTGACCTAGTCAGCTGTGGAAGGAAACAGCAGCAATGTGAGAAAATAAAATGGGCAGCTCTCCAGACTGTCAATGTAATAGGAAAACAAAGTACAATCATCTCTAAAAGAAAACACGTTTGTGTTGTAACAATTAAAACTAAAACATATTTCGCTGTTACACTGAAAGGAGGTCCTCCTGAGACAATGTTACAGTTCAACTCACACTGCTAAACAGTACGTTCTGTTCACTGATTCCCACTGCTGACGCATAGTACTAACCCACATCATAGTAGTGAGAATGTGATATGTCATAGTACCAAATGGCTAAACTGCATTGTAAGACTTCTGGTGTCTCCCTGTAAAAGTAGTGAAATTTGTCTTTAATTTATGGCAATCAACTACACTCTGTTATGCTATGCTGCACATTTGAACACTCATCAATGGAGTCTGAATGCTTCTCTTGTCCAGTAATTCAGCTACAGTTCTGCACTAGCTTTTATTTCTACTGAGTGACAAAACTGGGAGAAAAAGCAAGGGAAACTTCAAAATTTCCATAAGAAAACACTATAATGAAGTCTTTTACAAAAGAAACTTATTTATTTGTTAACCAGATAAGTGAAGTAGTCCCTCATGGACCATATGAACAATGTCCTGGCTGAAATGGTAAGGATAAAAGAAGTACATATGAAGAGTTAAGAGTACCCAATCAATGAAAACATTTGTGGATGCAGTCCACAGAGATAGAGAGAGAACATGCAATCATCATACAGGTAGAGATTCACAATGAACTCTAAAACCCTGAAGCTAAGAGACCAAAATCTTAACACATGAACTATAGTGCTATCTTATATGTGATGATTTGACTCCTTTTTATAATTACATGGTTAAGAGTTTGGCAAAATCAGATTTTTTAAATGAACCCAGCAATAAGACAATCACAAATTATCTGTGATCAAAACACAGGCTCCACTTTAAAAACTTCCTATGAAAAAACATGAGGAAAAAAACAGTGTGTTGTTAGAGAGTCAGCAATCCAAAATAAGCACATAAACTCTAGCCAATATATTTTATTAGCAGGCTGAGGTCATTGTAAGAAGAAAGGAAATGAATTAAAATAGTGTTAAAAAATCATATGAAGCAATATAAGGAGAAAAGAAGTTAAACAGGAAGACAGAGGACCACATTTCCAGAAAACAGGCAGGCTGGTACTGAGCCACTATGGCTATTTTTGAATAAGCAGAGTTCTACAAAAAAGCATGCCTCCATTTTAACAGAAAGAAATACAATGTCCTATACCCAAAACATAATTCTAGTCTGATCTATACATTAAACTGTGACAGAGAGCCCATCAAGATTTAATAACACAGCATAAGAAGATTAAATGTCAGATTAACAAAATAATTTAGATCACAAACAGTACCTACACATTTTATGATACTGTGAATGTTATTAACTAAATACCATTCAACTATTTTTATTACACACAAGTAAGAAGAAGAAAAAAATCAGGGATGCATGTCTACAGTTAGTGGGGTGGGGTTTGGCTTTACTGAAATGAATGAATGCCTGCAGCTCTTCAGACTTGGGAAACTGTGTGCTGGGGGGTGGCATTTGCTTTTGCTATGGGCACGACCCATTTGCCCCATAAAACAGAAGTGCCTCTGGTAATCTCTGGAATATACCCGAAGTTCAATATCTGGATATGCACTTTCTGAACCTCAACACCCCCCCCCCCCAGAACCAAAAGATAGGCAATCAGGTTTTGCCTAGCTATTTCTCTCTCTCCCAGACAGATCCTTCAGCACTTGAGCCATTAGTTGTAACTAGGTTGTTTTGGTTATAGTCAGGGCTTTATCCTCTAAGCCAACAGAGCTAGTATCTTTAACAGATTTTGTTTTTAAAATATTATATTGCATTGCTGCTATATTACTAACTGATATGACCTATGAATTCTATGCAAGTTCCTTATTCTTGTATTTTTTTCTTATATGTTTTTGTCCTCATGCTTGCCTATTATCAAGCCTCTCCCCAACTGGACACAGCTCATGTAGCCCCTTGCCCAGCTATTCCACCCATAATCAGGCTGCCAGCTGCCAGCTGCCAGAAGGGATCATCATTCAGGCAGCCATAAAGGTGTTTCATGCTCTTGCTGGAATCCTAGTAATGGCTGAATTCAGTCCCAGGGTGGAGGGATGTGTAATCTGCATCACCATGCCTTCCACACATGCTTTTTGAAGGCAACCACCAGACAGTGGCTTAAAGGGCCTAAAGCTAATCCCCAGGCCATGCAATTGCATCGCTGCCTCTCTTCCAAGGGATAGTGGCAGTTTGTGAGCCCATCCTCCTCTGCCATGCCTGTCGGCTGCTTGCACCAGTAGCTGAACTCAGGTCACTTGGGATGTTGCCAGGACTTCATCCATCTATGCCACTGCAGATGGCTCACATTTCCCCCCTCCTAACTTTTCTTTGTTTTTATCATACTCCCACTGTGACTTGATGCTAATAGACTTGCTGTTAAAATTACACACAGTGCAGGATAATGAACATAACACATTATCAGACTGGTATTTCTAAGCATAAATGCAGAAAACACATTAAAATAAGCTGCTACAGCATTGTTGTTTACCATTCTGGATTTGAGTTTCTAGAAGAATTTACTAGACTTGTCATTTGTTACAGGAAACTTCCCACCAGGGAAATGAACTAGGCAATATTGTGCCTTGTCATCACTGTAATATGTTCTGCAACCAAAGCAGAGGCCACTCATTTAAAACAGCAGATGAAAGAAAACTGACTAAGGGAAAAGAAATATTTTTAGTTTGAAAATATTACTGATTTACCTGTACGTTTAACAAATGCATAAAGTATTGATACATGAGGTTTCTAGTTGAACTTACTGAAAATTATTTATAAAAGCCATAAAAATAAGTAGAAGATGGTGAGGATTAAATTAAAAGAAGTGTACATTCTAAATAGTTTCACACTGGGTAGTATGCCCATATCCCCTAGACATGGTCTGACACTAAAGAGGCAGCCTGAACTTTTGGAATCACCTGTGTTTAGCACTGGATGTCCTGCCCATTTTATCCCTGCCCAAGCAACACAGGAGTCACTGAGACAGATGGCATTTGTCAGCTACGTGTCCTCAAAGGTGTACACACCCACTATATGAGAAGGGAATGCAGGGGGCCATCATTGCCATATCTCCAAGTCATTCTGAGAAGATAAAAATGAATACCATATTTTCAACTAAATTACTCCATTACAGCTTTTAAGATTTAGAGTTACCAAAATGCATAATGTTATCCCTATTACTCTCAAGAAGTTAATAACCAATGACTTTGCTGCATCTTCCCAGAGGCCTTGTTAGATTACTATTATTAGCAGCAAATTATTAACTAAAAATGTTGTTTGTCTCCATCCCTCAACAGGCCATGTTAGATCTGACTATGGTGGGAGTTACTGTAATGTATGGGGTTATGGCTCTGGAAGCAGCTAAACAAGCCTTCCAGTACTAGGAGATATGAATTTGTTCAGTTAAAGATTTTGATGTCATATTATTCTTATGATTGCCATTAACAAAAAAAAAATAGGGGTCACTTTTGCTAGGTGCTTTTCATGCTCTACTCTCAGGTTAAACCTCTAGAAAGTATATCTAAAATGTAATACATAAGTGTGTTTACTATGCTCCAAAATGTAGTACAAATAACCTTGCTATAGTGACGTCCTAACATATGATCCTTACTATAACAGCACCACTATAATGCTGTTCATATGTAGGAAATTTGTTATAACAGCCTTATCACTATGAATGTTGCTGGCTTATGGACTAAGTTGAAGTCAGCATTACATAAAGTGAAGAAAACAAAGACAACAATGGCTAGAGAGAGCAAGTCTATAAAATGTCAATATGTGAAGAACTAGGAGCTCTAATTTAAGAGCAGAAAGAAGCTATGCGCATTATACTGAAAAAGCCAGCACCCATTTTTATATAGTTGATTTTTATAAAACACTAGTAATATTACTGGAACGCTGAGTAAGGAAAGAACAGAATAAGAAAGATGGCTTAAAAGTAAAACTGTTGACAACAAGAAATAACTTTACAATTATTTTAAAAGTGCATGGAGGGGCTGTTTTTAGGACAGATTCAAGTTCCAGATGTAAGGTTCACTTAAACAGTATCCACATACAATAATTAACCTTAACAAATTATTTGTAACTGCAATATGGAGAGGATACACTGACTACTGGATGGATAAATGTTACTTTCTTTGGCGAACCCTCAACTGTAACCATAACTTGAGTTGTATTCATATTTCCAAGTGGGGGATTTCACTCAGCCATAACTACAGATGGGGATACTATAAAATCCTAGAATCTACAAGAATGCCAAGGCATGGTTTAAAACAGAGATGTCAAGGTTCTAAATAAAGACTTTTACTACTAATTAATAATAATAATTAATAACAGTTTATCCACAGACTACTCTGCTAAGTGAAATGTGCAGAAGTGTTTTTCTGTTTATAAGGGCAGAAGTAGTAGAGCAACACATATACTGTAGACCTCAATTTTCTCTGCTGCTTACGGAAGATTATACAGACTGACAGTAGAAGAGATTAAGTTGGAGTCATTTCTGGTATTTATCAGCATGCTTATAAATAATCTAGATTTACATTAACTTACAACTAGCTCTTCATGTCATCTACCATGAGACAATGGATATCAGTTTACAGGTGGATATGATTTACCGGGATTTTATTACAGCCTTCAGTACTTAAGATAATGACACATGCTTCTATGTGAACTTCAAAACAAGAATGGAAATTGTAATGCCATTAGATGGCTTGACGCTAGAACGAAATTGAGTTTGGAGGGTTAATGTAGATAGACAGGTAAGAAGTAATAGGTACACTGTGAGGAAGGGTATTCTGCATAAGTCAGCACTCATCCTCTTAGTTCAGCAAATATTTAATATATGTACATGTCATTGAGCTGGGCCATGTAATAAATGAATCAGACCAAATTTCTGAAAACATTACTTCAAATGTCTGAATTGGATGATACTGTGAAACTTTTGCTTAAAATTGATAAGGTTCTCCCTGTAAGATCTGGTAAAGTCAACATTTTTCAAACCTATTTACTTAGTTATTTAGTTATTTCTGATTGCTAAATGATATAGACCAAGTGGGCTGAAATAGCACCTTTTCAGTTGAGTCCTGGGAGTAAAGCTGTTCTAGTACAAGTAAATAGTTGTACAAAATAATTTACTCTTTTATATAAGACAGAAGTTAAGCTATATAGTTCTGATACACTTTTCATAGATATTCCAAGGTCACTAAGTCTTATAACTATTAAGGCCTTGCCAGTACCCTTCCCTTATGCCACACATCCTTCCTCCAGGAGGGGTACACCAATCAATCCCACAGTAAATTTGTGGCTACTCATCTAGTCATCTAAACTACATTTAAGGGAAGAAAGTGAGTTGCACTACTTAATATGCAGGGGAAATTTATTCCAGAGGTTTGACAGACGCTGGGTTATAAAACTTGGAAGTGTTTGCAAAGGCATTTTTATGCCCCAAGCAGACTCGACTCCTAAGAACTTTTCCTCAGGTAGATGGCAAATGTTGGAGGTGTGATGGGAAAGAAAGATGTAAATGAGAACATATGTTTTTGTAGAATGAGTTGGCAGACTTCAAAAATTTCCTACACAGTACTCTATCAGAAATACTGGGTGAGCAAATGGGTGTAACTAAGGAAATGATTTTTCTGAACTGGGATACAGGATCTGAATTGCCTAGACATAGTAAGACCTTATTAGGTTTAAGTCTGATTGTTGCCAAGAAAGCAATTACTAGAAAATGGAAATCAAAGTCTAAACCAACCATATTTGAAGTAGTGTCTATTGTAACAGAGAAAAAAGAACTGGAAGTGAGATCTTCAGAAAATTGCAGGCACAAATTAAAGAAAAAAATGGAAACTGTGGGAACAATGCATGTAGAATAATGTTTTGGAGATGAGTGATGTTTAAGGGAAGACAGGAATTGATCAATGTATGTAAAGCTGGATTGATGACAATTGTATAAAAGAATATATGATGTATAATGTTTGTAACTGTGAACATGTTATCACCGTTTGTTTTCTTTTATGTAAATGTAAGTTTGCCTATGTCACAAGTGATAATTCAATAAAGGTATTAAAAAAGAGAGACAATTTTAGGGAAGATGATATTAAGTAATGGGGTGTAAGGGGATGGCTTACATTGAAAAAGGTTTCATTGTACTGCTGTGTTTATAGATATCAGTACCATTAATGTGTCAAGTTTTATAAAATCGTAATTCAGTGGATGGCAATTGTATCAAAACAACCTTCTACAAAAATAAATAAAACTATAAAACATTCTTGCCTAACATGCTGCATAACCTCTACATCCTAATACGTGTGTTAGACTGATAGTATGGAAAATGGTCCAAGTAGCTTATCCTAAAGCACACCAGTCCTAAAATTTACTGCAGAAGAAATATCTGTTGTGGTATATGACACAGCCTACAGGACTGCAAACAAGTTTTAGCGGTGAGATTATATAAAGCAGAGCATCCAGTTAGTAATACTTTTTCAAGTTAACAGTCTATATTTGCTAATAAGATCTGAAAAAATATTCAGCTAATATAACACTAACTAAAAATTAGCCAAAGTTAAAACTTTATAAATGAAAACCAAATTATTCTTAATTTAAGACAATTAAGAGACAATACACTTTTTTCAGTAAGATTATCATTTCTATAACAAGTGCAACAATTGTTGAAATGAACTTCATTAAGATCAGTAAACAGCCAATTACTCATTGCCATGCTAATGATCCTCTAGAAGGCTGCCCAGTGTTGAACGTTTACAGTGCAACATCACAATGAGAATACTAACCTATACAGTTTTGTAGAATATATCATGTCTTTCCAAATCATCAAACAATCACATAACTATTATTTCACAAAAATTTAGTGTTAGTGTCTTGGTTCTTAAAGTTTAACAAAATCTGCAGTACCTCTACAAAAAAAGTTAAACATTACAAGCCTGAGTTAAGATTTCTATGATCTCTGTCAATCTTCAATTGCTTAAATATCTCCAAGCCACACATGTCCAAAATACTATACTGACCATCAAAACCTAGCAGCTCTCATCTTCAATACAGGAATAATGGAAATAGTCAGTATAGTATTCTGGTCATGTGTGGCAATAATGATGATGATTTTTACTAACTGTTTTGAACTTGTCACATTTTTAACATTTTAGGAGGTTTTTTACATTTAGCATATGTATTCTTTATGACTGGTATTTATATGCAAACTGGTAACCAAAAAAATTCCAGTAACCTTGAATCGTTGGATATTAAAATAAAGTCTTTATTTCACCACAGGACCACAAGACCAACACAAGAACAACGAAAACTTCACTGTGGAACTAAGCGCTTTCACCCTTTCGTCCTAGGGCATCATCAGAGTACAAATTTTGGAAAAAACATCATCCCTTAAATACAGATACTACTTAATTGTTTAATTAAATAATGATATAATCAATCAATTATACAATGTTCTAATTAAAATAATAATAAAAACTCTTGTCTTTTAAAGTAACAGGTCTAGTGAAAAAATATATAAGGTCTGGTTAAAAATACACATAGACATAAACTAGAGCGTAATATATTAAACTAACAGTATTGCACATAATATGTATATCTAAATTGTACATATACAAAAGGAGTGTATTTTTAATCAATAAAACCATACTAAATGTATAATGTGTGACAAAAGATATAGAATTTATAAACATGGAAATTTCAAATTAAATTGTAAATTATTCAGATATTATTACGTTATATAATAAAATTAAAATTAAAATTATTATATTATTTAAATGCTGTTAAGCATGTTTTTTATATACAACTACTGTATTATTAATTATTTATAAATAAATAATTATAGTATAAATATAAAAATTATAAAAATTAAACATATAAGAAATTTCTAATATTGTATTAAAAATTCTATACTGATAATCAGTTGTGATAAATGTTAACAATTGATTAATAGATATATTGAAAATGTATAAAAAAATTTTTGTTTATTATTTTTTGTTAAAATGTCTTTTATATGTATTAATAAATATTTAATAAATATTTAATAACTTAAATAATTTACCCTAAAACAATTATTGTTAAAACCAAATAAAAATTGACATATAATATCATATGAACTTGTTCAATATAATTTATGAAACATATACTTACACTACGAATGATGATAAATTTATATAGGAGCTTATAATAATTATAAAATTTATTAAGAAATTTTTAAATATATATATATGAATACGTATAAACTATACATAGATATGGTTATTTTTACGGAAATTGATGAAATATGAATAAATTTAATGTAAAAAAGTTTGGTGGCTAAAAAAAATTGCTAAATGAACTGTGATTTAAGCTTTAGTATACTAGCGATAGAAATTTGATCATTGATTCCTGGATCTTTACTTGCATTTAATCTAAGTTGCCAAAGGCATTCTTTGGCTTCTAATAGGCTTTTAATATCACCACTTTGTTGTACTTTAGTGTAAACAATTCTATCAATGACAAAAAACAAGAATTTTTTAAAATTAAGGCAACCAATGCTATGAGTGTATAAAGCACTAGTCTGCTTGTGATTGCTAATATCGCTCAAATGCTCTATAATTCTTGTTTTTAATTTTCTGTTCATTTTCCCTACATAGAACGCTTGGCATGCTGTACAAGTGGCTACGTATACTACCATAACTGTATTACAGTCACATACTCCTGGACATCTAATGGTCTTCTCATAGTTAGTAATTGAGAGGTACGGTCCATTATTAATGAATCTACATATGCGGCATGCACCACATTTATTCATCTTAGATTTCATAAATAAGTCAAAGTTCATACAATTTTCAAATATACTTTTAAGACTTTGTCCTTTACTGAACGTAACCTTGGGTTTATCTCCTAAAATATTTACCAATTCTCTATTAGATTCTACGACAATATTCCATGAGTCATATACCGCTTTGACAATTTGATCTGATTTTTCATTAAAAGGAATGACCAAAGTGTCATGTCCTATACCCTTAGATTTAGAAACTTCTTTTGAATTTAATCCATATCTTAAAATAGGTTTATATAAAACCAATCTAGTCATCAAAATGTCCTGACCTATATTGTTAACCAAATCAACTGGGTAGGCTCTACTTGTAAACATGTTTTGTAATTTTTCAAGTTCCTTTCTAAACATGTCATCGTTGCTCACTATCCTCGACAACCTCACCATCTGTCCTTTTACCAAATGTATTTTCTGATGGACAGGGTGACAGCTGTCAAAGTGTAAAAATGAATTGGAGTATGTCTTCTTCCTATAAATATTGGATTTGAATATATTGTCTTTCAAGGTAATTGTAATATCCAAAAAGTTAATTGTGTTATTAGAAATATGACTCGTGAATTTTAAAAAATCAGTTGTTTGTCCTAAGTATGTAATAAATTCATTAAACTGTGCCTCAGTGCCTCTCCAAAAAATCAAAATATCGTCCAAATAACGTAAATATAATAAGATCTTACTCCAATAACTACTAGTGAATACATAATCGGATTCCCATGCTGCCAGAACTAGATTAGCATAAATAGGGGCACATTTTGCACCCATAGCCACTCCTTTTTGTTGTCTAAAATAACTACCGTTAAAATAAATAAAATTATTTTCCAAGACTAATTCTAACATCTCAGATATCAATCGATTCTCAGTTCTGTTGTTTTGTTTATGTGTATTAAGGCATGTTTCAAACAACTCAATGCCTTCCTGATGTGGAATCACAGTGAAAAGATTGATTACATCCACAGTAGCCATCACAAAGTCAAAGTTAACATCAACATTGTTAATAAATTGTCTTATAGAGTCGAGACAATACCATGAATCTCTTACAATGTGTGGTAGTCTCGTTAACATATCTTTACATTTGAAATCAATGTAAGCCGCTAAAGCTTCAGTCTTTGAACCTATTGCCGAGACTATTGGTCTAAATGGTGGGTTATCAGTGTGTTTGTGAATTTTGGGAATTCCGAAAATAGATGGTATTTTAGGGAATTCCACACAAATGTATTGATAAACCATTGAATCAATCCTTCCATCCATTAAGTATTCGTAGATTAACCAATCAATTTTACTGTAGGCTTTATTTACCTCATGCCTACTAACCTTTTCATATGTTGCCTCGTCATCTAAAAGTGTGAGCATCCTATTCTCATAGTCAACATTTAACATAATAACCACCCCACCCCCCCCACCTTTATCAGGTTTCATGATTCTGAATTTATCAGAACTTGTTAATTCCTGTAAACAAAATTTTTCAGCTGACGTTAAATTATGCTTAAAAACATGCTTCTCATTTAACGTTCTTCTAATATGCATCTCACAAAGTTTTTCAAACACTTGTATCAAGTAATTCTGGAGTGGAATAAAAGTACTATGACGTTTTAGTGCAAAATTGTTGGAATCCTGAGACAAGCCATTTGAGTCTTGAAAAAATATTTTTTAATTTAAAAGCCTTGTATATGTTTTTAAATTAATTAAAACTTTACCAATATCTAACTTAAAGTTTGGGACAAAGGTAAACCCTTTGCTAAACAAGTCCAAATACTTATTGTCAAAATTCTTTTTAGTGTAGTTGTATAAATTAAAACCCAAATGTGTGACAATTTGGCAGTCAAACGAATTCTGAGTTACTGCCTCATGTTGACATAAACTCGTAGTGTTAGAATTTTCACTATTAATCAATTGTTGTGCTTGGATTATAGCTTCAGAGGGTGAATTATTAACTGTATCGACAATTTCATAATCAATGTTATGATTAATTACAGTTAATGTCACCATCTGGACATTCTCAGGCCTCGATTGTTGTAATTTCTTGGGATATATTGATTGTAACTGCCCTATCTCTCCCTTATTCTTTGGTATTTATATGCAGCATATGTATTCTTTATGATTGGTATTTATATGCTTTTTACTGAACTTGCCACTTTAAATAGTTGGTTTATGGGACCAGTTGCCTTATAAAAGGAAGGGAGAGGTTATTTAATTATCCATTTATATGTATGGTTCTGATGAATTCTCTATAAATTTAATGGATGAAAAATTTGGGCTTAACCTTTGAGAATTTCATTAAAGGTGTTTTTCCCTCCTGAGTTATTTGACGTTACTTCTGTATGCCTTTTTTGGTAGTTATTCTTTTCGGGTCCCTTAGAATAAACTAAGGCAAACTCTTATGGACAGATGTAGCTTATAAATGCCTGTCCCTCAATGTCATATTTGGATACAGGACGTCAGTATTCTTTTGGGGAAACTTGGCTAGGTTCAGAAAGGCCCGCGGGTTGTTAGTCTAGTAGCAATCTATGAATCTATATCATCTTAAATATGCACTTTAAGTTTACATTTATGGTTAAGAGAGCTCTAAAAGTACAGCTGTGTACACTTACCATAAATGTAGATGTTCGAGTGTATTCACTGTTGCAGTCATTACATTTAGGTAATCTGCTGGAAGGTTGCCCTCAGTCGGCCTGAATTCCAAAGTCTTGGGTCCTGCGTCAGTTGCTGTCTTCTCTTCTATGACGTCAGGTGTATAAAACATGCAGGCAACACCATTCTCTTTAGTTTATCTTGCCCCCAATGTCAGGTACCCCCCAAAAAGGTAGCAATATTATATATATATATATATATATATATATATATATATATATATATATATATATATATATACATGCATCAATATAAACTTTACCTTCATCTACAAGCAAATAACCACATAGGTTGTAGAAGATAGAGAAGGAAAGATAAACTTTAGAATGACAGGGGGATGGTGGGAGGGTAACCTGGACTGCAACAGTGAATACACTCGAACATCTACATTTATGGTAAGTGGCAAAGCCTGCCCTGGACTTAGAGTAAAGAGGCAAATGGTAATGCTTTGTAAAGGTGTGACTAGAACTGCAAGTAGCAGCCTCTAGAATGTCTTTGGTTGTTACTCCTCTGAGAAAGACTGCTGAAGTAGCTGCAGCTCTGGTGGAATGAGACCTAATGCCCTTGGGCACAGGTTTACCATGGTGTAAGTAGCAGAAATGGATGCAGTGGTTTATCCACTTTGAAACTGTCTGCTTTGAAATAGCCTTTCCTTCTGATCCTGCAGCATATGACACTAGTAATTGCTCAGTTTTTCTTAGAGCTTTAGTCCTGCTCAAGTAGAATCTTAGCTGTCTGTGTACGTCCAAGGAATGCAGAATTATCTCCCCTTTGTTCTGCGGATTTGGATAAAAAGTTGGCAGATGAATTGTTTGGTTAAGAGCCACACTGGAAACCACCTTAGGCATAGAAGTAGGATTTGTCCTCAGAGACACCCTGTCTGGGTAAAATATGATAAAAGGCTCTACAGTCATGAGGGCCTGTAGCTCTGAAACTCTTCTTGCTGAAGTAATTGCTAGTAGCAGAGCTGTCTTCCATGATAAGAACTTTATACCAGTGGTAGCAGCTGGTTCAAATGCTGGCAGGCTGAGCTTTTCCAACACATAATTGAGGTCCCATGCAGGTATTGGTGATCTTCTAGGAGGCCTTAAATTTTTGGCTCCTCTAAGATACTGCTTTATTAAAGGATGAGAAAAGATTGGTGGCTCTGTATTGTAATGAGCCGAAATGGCAGAGGCACTAATTTTGATTGATGAGAAAGATAGGCCTTTGTCAAGCATCTCAGTCAAGTATTGTAATATCTGAGGAATATGTGGTTCTGCTGTATCAGTTCTTTGTGCTTGATTCCAAGCACAGAATCTCTTCCATTTGTCAGCATAAGATTTTCTAGTACTAGGCCTTCTGGCTTCCAAAATGACATCCATCACAGCTTTACTGAGAGGCGTCGCTTGTATGATTACATGAGTAGACATGCTGCCATGTTCAGATTCTGTAGCTGATTGTGCAGGATCTGATTGTTTTGCTGGGACAGTAGTTGCAGCCTTTGAGGCAAGGTCCAAACTGGGTATTGAGAAGTTCCTTAGGATTGGGCACCAGTATTGGCGGGGCCAGTCTGGGGCAATTAATATCATCTTTGGCTTCTCTTGTCTGACTTTTAGGAGGACCTTGGGTAGAAGAGGCAGAGGAGGAAAGGCATAAACTGAAGGTTTTTCCAACTGAAGGACAGAGCGTCCACTTTCCATGCTTGTCTGTGATAAGTCCTTGTGCAGAATCTTTTCAATTGATAATTTTGAGGAGAGGCAAAAAGATCTATGTCTGGGCTCCCCAATTTCTCTGTTATCATGCTGAAGACTTGTGTATTTAGTTTCCACTCATGAGGATCCATAAGGTTTCTGCTTAAATCATCTGCCCGAGTGTTTTGAGCTTGAAGATGTATTTGGTAGGTCAAAGCTGTGTCCTACAGTGCAATGTCTAATCTGCAAAGGGGGTATGAGTGTGTTCCCCCTTGCTTGTTTATATACCACATGACTGTGGTGTTGTCCGTCTATCAGTAATTGCCCTGGATGAAGTAAGTCATTGAAGGCTGTTAGGGCATTTTGAACAGCTAGCATCTCTTTCTGGTTGATATGTAGATGCATTTATTTTGGTGCCCATATGCCCTGAATGCATCTTCCTGCCATGTGGGCCCTCCAGGCATAATCTGATGAGTCTGTTGTTAAGGTTTGGCTGGCAGGGGGTAGAGTGAAGGGCTGTCCCATGTTTTGGTGATAGGCTTTGCCCACCATAGAAACTCCTGTTACAGGCAGGAAATGAGAGGAATCATTGTTTCCAGACTGTGTGAATGTTGACTCCATAAACTTTTTAGGTACCATTGAAGTTTCCTCATATGCAGTCTTGCATATGGAATTAGTAGGATGCAGGATGCCATGTAGCCCAGAGCCTGCAGAATTTGTCTTGCAGAAGACTGTGCTGTTGTTGCCATCAGTTTGAAGTAAGTAGTCAGTTGCCTTTGTTTGTCTGGCGTGAGGTAAGCCATCTGGGCCGTTGTATTCAAGTTTGCACCCAGGAATGTTATCTTTTGAGAGGGTACCAGTTGTGATTTCTTTTCGTTTATAGTGTACCCTAGACATATTAGAAGCCTTTTCACAAACGTCAGGTGTCAAAGAAGAGTGTCCTTACTCTCTGCTCGAATGAGACAGTCATCTAAGTAAGGATATATCTGCATACATCTTTGTCTGCAAAATGCAATTACTGCTGCCAGGCACTTTGTAAAGACCTAGGGTGCAGTAGATAAGCCAAACGGCAGTGCAGAGAATTGGTAATGCATTAAGCCAGCCTTGAATCTGAGGTATCTTCTGCACGACTGTCTTATTGAGACATGCAGGTATGCCTCTTTTAGGTCTAATGTCACCAGCCAAGCATTCTTGCCCAGCATGGGCAGAAGCTGCTGCAAAGTCAGCATTTTGAATTTTGGAATGTCCAGGTATGGGTTCAAAATTGATAAATCCAGTATTGGCCGCCAGGCCTTGTCCTTTGTGGGTACCAAGAACATTCTTGAGTAAAAACCTTGTCCTTTTACCTGTTTTGGTACTGGCTGAATGGCCCCCATATCCATGAGGGATGTAACCTGTTTCTGTGCCTCTGCCCATTGATTTTTGGGCAGATCTGGCCAGCCGTTTGCCATTGGCAGAGTGTGGAAATGGAATCTGTATCCATGTGATACTATGTTTAGTACCCACTTGTCCTGGGTTATTAACTGCCAATTTTGAGCAAAAAGTGCTAATTTTCCCCCTAAGGGTGCTGTCAAAACATAAGTGCTTGGTGTAGGCAGAGGGAAGTCATTGTGACTGTTTTCTGTAGGTTTGCGCCCCCTGATTTGGAGGTAGATGCACCCCATTGTTTTGACCTGTAAGAATCTTGTGCCTGGTATCTGGAACCCTTTGGGCGTCTGGATTTGCCCCTTTGAGCTCTGTCTGACACAGGAAAGGACCAATTTTTTGTAGGCCGGTGTCTACTGAATCTTGGTGGCTGCACTTGTAAGCAGTCTTTAACAGTTTGCATAGACTTAGCTTTGTCTTCCATTTTCTTTAAAACCTCCTCTGCCTTAATACTAAACAAAGAATCATGCTGTAAAGGTGCATCTAGCAATTTAGCTTTAACATGATCAGGCAAATTTTGTTCCTTTAACCAGGCATGCCTCCTAATCACAGATCCAGTAACTGTGGCCCTGCAGGAGGCCTCTAAGGAATCAAAACCACATTGCAAAGTATGCTTTCCAACTTGTTCAGCTGCATGCAATAATTCCTGCAATTCGTTATTTTCTGCACATTCTGAAATCAACATCATTTTCTGTTTCAGCAATCCCATAACATGTTGTTGGTACTTAAGCATGTGAAATTGACAGTTTAAGGCCCTGACTGCCAAGGTTTCAGATGTATAAACCTTCTTTCCCCATCTGTCTAGTGCCCTTCAATCTCTGTCAGAGGGGATAGGGTTTTTTGCTGTTGAGGCCTTAACTCCCTTTGGACCCTGTGAAATAGTTTCAGGGTCAGCAGCCAGGTTTCTAAATAAAAATGTATGTGAGTCAGGGACCCTGTAATATCTGTCAGGCTTACTGGGAGCCGGAGGTAAGGAGTCAGGGGTCAAGCTTGACTCCAAAAACACATCATCCACAATGTCTAAAACGGGGAATGGCTAAAGGCTTTTGCTGAGGGAGGAGGAGGAAATCCCTGAGCCTCTTTTTTGATTCTGAGAAGTACTGACTCTCCCAGTGAAAATGCTCCCTCAAAGTATGCAAGGTTTATCCAAATGAATAATCCTCTGGAGGAGATGCAGATGGAATAGACTCCTCAGCATCAGAATCCTCATAGGGAGGTATAGATAATTCCTGATCAAAAGAAGAATCAGAAGAAATAGAAACCTGATCTGAAGATTCATAATCAGTGTCTTGCCTAGGCCTCTTATCTGGAGGGGATGGGTACCCCTGATTAAGGTAATAAGGTCTTCAGCCATTTTGATCATCTGTTTTTTAGGCATAGAGGCCTGTGCACGTTGCTCACGCGTCTGTTTTTTAGTTTTAGAAGTTGTATTTGCCTTTGGTTTTGCAGCTGTCGTCGGTTTGATATGTAAATATTGAGGTCTGAATACACCCTCAGAAGCCGGTGCCTGCTCAGCGGCTCCAGAGCCATCCAAATGAGATACATCCATCGGTCCAATACCTTGAGTATTTTGTGGCATGCCGAACACCACATGGGTGTCGGTAAAGGCCTGCGACTCGAAGGTAGCGGGTATCACGGGCTGTGAAAGCACCTCACTGAGTACTGGCGAACTGGCGACTGGCTTAGGAGAAGCTTTATCATCGGTTTTGGATCTCGACTGCCTTTCTCTGTCCTTTTCTTTGCGTTTTTTATGTACTCCAGTAGGCGGATTGCTATCCGATGACATTTCTGGGTAGTTACATCTGTTTCCAAAATATTTTGATGCAAAAATATACCGATGCTTAATAGTGCGTTGGTTAAATCTAGCACAAAACCAACAGCCAGGCACGTTGTGATCAGGGCCTAGGCAAGGAATGCATTATAAATGGAAATCCCTGAGAGGTCTCTGCTTCCCATAAGCAATACAACTATTAACTTTTTCTGACATCGGTAAAAAGCAAGAAAAAAGTTTCCCCCAATGGGGTACTTAGCTTTAGTGAAGACTTCGGTTCTGAAACTCAAACTCGAATATTTCAGTAGTCGGCCGACCGGCACTTGCGAAATTCTTCTACTTCAGGCACCAAGTGGCAAGAAATACTAAAGAAAATGGCGTCGGCTGCATGTTTTATACCCCTGACGACCTGACATCATGGAAGAGAAGACAGCAACCGACGCAGGACCCAATTCTTTGGAATTCAGGCCGACCGAGGGCAACCTGCCAACAGATTACCCAAATGTAATGACCGCAACAGTGAAACACGAAGAACATGAGGTAAAAGAAATTTTACAAAGTGAAAATGTGACACTATTTTACAAACCCCAAAAATATGGATAATGTCATCCTTAGACGTAGTTTAAAATTTGTGAATCCAAATGATGACAAAAGGGTATTTTGAATGGGGAAAACAGGCATTACGACCAATCAAACAAGATACAGTAAACCATGGAGAAAAGTATGAGGAACTTGTTTTCAAAAATGATTTTCAGTCAAGCTGTTAATTATGCCTGGTAACTCAGCTATCACAGATTAATGAAAACATACAACTAATAATTGCTATAGTACTAATATAAAACTTACACAGTTTAGAAATTAGGTGCAGTTTGTCAAAATATTTAAGAAATCTTTCAAATGCTGGACTTCAATCACAAGGGAAAATTCTCAGTATGTGGGCTTAAATTATTTTAGTACGAGGATACACTTAAGAGGAAAACCTTTAGCAATACAAAGTTGACTTGCTGAAGAATTAAACATATACATAAAATAATTTTTTTAGGACTGTAACAATGGAAAAGAACCACTTTTGCTAGTTACATTGAGGAATGGAAAACCAGATGGATGTCCATTTTAAATGAGCAGTAGTACTAAACTATAATGTGGATGTAATATATATTAAAATTATTATTAAACATTATTGGGATATACTTAAAGATGAATTTAGGGCTAGTATAGGCAACCACAGTGTTTTGTATTAAACATACATTATAACATAACAAAACTGTGCGTACTGAACTTACCAGAAATGCCAACAAAAGGGCACTTATAAACTTTGGTGCTGTAATATATGTGACATTTTTAATGGTGGAGAAATTAAAATTAATACTTGTAATACATCAATAAAATCTACTTTATACTACAATTGTCAGACTACATGGGTGATATATTTAGTTAGATGCACCACCTATAAATCATTTATGATGGAAAGACTGAAAGATCATTAAGAAAATGCATCTATAGGAACATAAATATGACACTGAAAAAAATTTAAAAAAAAGACTTGCATAGGCAATCTGTCATTTGGAAAATATTTTATTTTTTGATGGGGGGTGTATTAAAAAATCCCAGAAATAGACCAAGAGTTTACCTGGCAATTAAATTAATTTAATTTAATTAAACTTAATGCAGGATCCCTCTTTGTCTCAGTGACCACATATCTATCTTTCAGAGCTTATCTGAAATAATTATGTGTTGGTTTGTAATTCACTGTGCATTTGCCTAGTAAAAGAACATTTATTTTGATTTATATTTCATTTTTATCTCTGTTTGTGTGGAGAAATGGACAACTTGTAGGCAGGATGATTTACTTTGATTTATATTTTGTTGTTTTCCCTCTAATTTTCACTTTTTATTGTAAGAAGGGGATAACTGTTAGACTGGCTAACTATAGCTATCCCAAGGGACCTAGTCTGCTACAAATTCATGCAGACTGCAAATACAGTTAATGTGAAACTATCCTGTTTAGTGTGCTACTTCTTGATCTTTAATGTTTTAAAAGATGTGTGACTGAGAGCAATAGTGAAAAAGAAATCCACCTTTTATGCAGAGTAACAACTTTACAGTACTTAATTTAATATTTAGTTGTGTGTTGTTTGTGTGATTTTTCTCATAGAAGTTGACAAAATCTCTTTGATTTCTTGTAACTAAAACAGCTGGAAAGACCACAAAAGTACCTCACCAAGAGGATTACTGGCCTCAAACATATGTCCTATGCAGCCCGACTGGAAAAACTTTGGTTGTACTCAGTGGCATATCGCTTACTCAGAGGTGATCTCTGCCTGACTTACAAAGCCATGTCCAACTCAGAATTGATGGACATGCTCCAGCTAAAGAAATCCAAGTCACTGCGAGCCACTCGCTCTAGTGAGCTAAACCTCGCCACAACAATAAATAGAACATGCTGGAGGGATAGATTCCTGTCACAGAGACTCCCCATGCTTTGGAACAAAATTATTAGGCAGAGCTCCTCACTAACACTCTTCAAGAGAAACCTTGACGAGTGGATGGGTAACAGAAAATACACCCCCGGGATCACTTCATTGGCTCTTCTTGACAGAGGCTCAGTTAATTAATCAATGGGGTGGTGAAAGCGGACACACTCTGGCTAGACTTATAAATGCCCTTGGGTAGATAGCCTAGTACCTACCTATGAACTCTTTTCTTTTAGAATTCTTTATTCATTTGTACCTGAAAATGGATTCCTTAAATGAGTATGACATTACTGACTTGACAAAGCACAAGTATCTTGTACAGCGTACTAAATATTATCTATATTTAAAGGGTACACCTGATATCCTGTGTTCCTCGTGTCAAAAGCTGAACAATTTTCTTACCATAATTAATAGTAAATTTAGACTTACTGATGATGTCTGCACTTCTGCAATTGGCACAGCTTGGAGTACAGTTGAGTAAGAACTTAATAACACCAAATGTCTTACTGATCACTACTGCAGTATTCCAAACATATGGGTTATCACCTCTGATGTCGTACTGGGGAACCAAAACCTAAACTTCCATAGGCCATACATACTATGTGTGATCTCATATCACAAACATGTGGCATATACAGGGGAAATATGAGCATAGACCCTCAGAATACCTTCTAGCCAGTGACCTGAAGACACCCGAAACAGTGACTGGTCAGCTAAAAGGGAACAAGCATGAAATGGTAAGAAGCTCCCTCAGTCCTAGGGTCCTGCTACAGGGTAGAAAAAGGTAGACAGAGTTATATATAGAGAAGATGGTAACCAGCTTAGAGGGGAAGGAGGGTGGGAAAGATTACCCAACTTACAGGGGAAGTAGAGTGGAAAAGAATATTACAACACTGATCAGTATAACATCTACTGTTACAGTAAGTTCTTACACAATTGAACTATGCTCTGACTGAAACCACTGTTGCTGTATTCCAAACAAATGGGTGATTCACAAAGCTGAAAGAAACATAATGAGGGTTGGCTAGTTCAGAGGTCATTACAAAGCTAACAACCTCAAGGGGGGCTTTTAAGTCTAGTCATGCTTCCAAACAGTGAGAATCAAATTCTGTACCTTGTGTCTGCAAGGCAAATACTTTAACCATTATGCTAACCCCCAATTCAGTTGACCGAGGACTGACCTAGCAAAGCCCAATCTAGACCCTGAAAAGGCATCAATATTTTAGTGTTTAGAGAAGGTGTGTACAGAAAACCAGGTGGCAGCTTCCAATATGACCCTGGCATCCACTGCTTTGTAGAGGGCCCTGAAGGATGCCATTGCCATGGTAGACTGAGTTTGAAGGCATGATGGCAAGGGTTTGACAAGCAGAGAGTAACAAAAGGAGATGGTTTGCTTAGATACTTGTTGGCCCAGCTTTGAATCCATTAGTGAGACAAACGGTTGATCTGACTTACAAACAGATTTGGTCTTGGACAAATACATGCTCAGCTGTCAGTGAACATCTAGAACAAACAAATTCAGACTAATCAAGCCTAAGATTAGTCGAATTTCCCCTGTTTTCTTTGGCACCAAAAAGAAGCATGAATAAGCTCTGCATCGTTGATGTTCGGTTGGGACCTCCCAGATGACTCTTTTTTAGTAAAACTTTTTGAACATCTAGAAAGGCATTCTCTCTCTGAATGGGTGGCACATCGTGGATAAATCTCCCAGAACTGGGAGGAGGAAGGGAAAAGGGAATATAGCAACTTCTGAAAATTATATTTAACACCCAGTTGTCTTTTGTTATGTTTCGCAGGCATCTGGTGTAATGATAGTCTGCCCTTGGCTGCCTCCAGAGTAGGACAGCTGGGCAGTGCCTCAGGAGCACTGACAAGGTCAGTCAGAGAAGGGTTCTCTAAAGCCCTGGTTTTCTGCACCCTCCTCTCCCTCTGAGGTGGCATCTACCATTAATTCCTCTTCCTCTGCCTCTAGAAGAGGATTCATCCTGTGAATCTAGGAAAGACCCTTGGGACTTAAGGAACCACATCTGCTTCCCATTCCATTGGTTCCTTGGAGATGGTTCGTTGGGGGGAAAAAAACTTGATTCCTACAGCAGATAAGGTCTTACCTTCCTGCTCAATGCAGGTAAGAGTTTCTTTAACTGATTGTCCAAACAAGGATGACCCGTCAAATGGGGAATTAATGAATGATGCCTTAAAAGGGTCTGCAAACCCGCAAAGCCTCATCCAGGCATGTTTCCTAATGGCTATGTCTGAACCGGCTGCCCAAGAGGTTCCTTCCCCAGCATGGAAAATTAGCCTTATCAAGGAACTAGCGATGGAGGAAATAGTGGTCAGTTGGAGAGATACCTTCTTGAGGTCCTCCTCTGACAAATACTGCATCAGAGAGTTTGTGATTTCCTTGATCAGGTCTCTCTGGAGGCACGTAAAGTGTGCTAGGTAATTTAATGTTCTCAGCATAAAGGTGGCTGAGCCATACACGGACTTCCCATGTCTGTCCAAAGCCAGAAACTCTTTATTCGGGGGAAGAACAGAGGAGCTCTGCTTGGCTTGCTCCTTCTTTGTGGCTGCCGATACTACAAAGTCATCAATTGGGAAACCTTTACTCCAGAACGGACGGTCACTGGGGGAACTAAGTTATTTTATCCATGAGTTCAGGAATGGGCTCTACAGTGTCTGGCTCCTTCCAAGCCTGGCGGGTGAGCAGGTCAATGAGCTCACGGCTCACCCAGGACACAGATGGGCCCCATCCCAAAGGCCTCCAGAAACATTGACTCCTCGAAGGAAGGGGGTTGGGATGACAAGCCACCCTTTTGTTTAAGTATTTCCAAAATATCCGTGAACGAGATGTCATCAGGTGGAGATCAGGAGGACCCATTCCCCTTCACCAAAGGCAGTGTCCTCTGTCAATGACTCCAGAGGGGAATCTAGATGTTTCCTCTTGCACCGTCTCTTCCAAATAACCTTGCCCACGAGATACTTGGGAGATAACTCAGAAGACAAGGGGACCTCTTGTTGAGGGTAGGTCTGGAGGCTCTCCTGAAGGGGCTGACTATCAACAGAATGGATGGGAGCAAAGTGCTGATCAGGAGGGGACTGGGTAGGACCTGGGAGAAGAGAGGGTGCATCTCGCTGTTTCAAGAAAGCCTTCTCTGCCACCTGGAAGGCAGATGAAGCTGGGGAAGCCTGCCTCCCCACCCTAGAAACCACAGCTACCAAGGTGGAGAAGGACGAAGCCATCTCAGATCTGACGCCTCCAGAGGGCACTGGGCCCGAACTGTCAAGGACCAAGGCCCCCAAGGGAAGGGATGGCTCTGAAAAGGTCAGCACAGAAACCAACCCTGAGGAGTTGGTACCGAAGTCTCTGGTCTGGGGCCAGCTCCTCTCAGAGAGCATCAGAGCCGAGCTAGTCTGGGACACTGCTGGAGTCGAAAAAAGGCAGAGTCCATGCATTGATGATGGCCTACTCAGGAAAACCAGATCTTGGAATTCTGAAACTGAAGGTTGGATCAGAAGAGAAGGTTGGTGTATTGAGGTTGGAGCTCTCACGGATCCTATATGGGTTGGAGAAGGCAAGATCCCCAGCTGAATCTGGACTTTAAGGAAACTCTGCATAATCCTGCTCATGTCAGTGTGTGATAGCTGAGAGGATCTTGAGGGGATCGAGGAATGAGTGGACCTGACCGAAGACAGACTGGTCCGGATGGTCCAGGCTGGAGAAGAAGATTTGCTCTGATGTGGATTATGACTACCTGGTCTCAGATCCGGGTGCTTCTGACCTGAGGAAGCTTTGTCTGGAGATAAAAGGTTTGGACCCATACCATTTCCATAGGATCCGAATGGCTACTAGGACCCGAAGGCTGAGGATCCAACAGCAAAAGATTCCTGTCCAGCGCCAACTCTACCAGATCCAAAGAACTTCTTGGATATGAAGAAATGCGAGAACAGGTTGGATCCGACAAATTTTGGCGCTTCTCCAGAACAGAAGACGTGGACCCCTGGGCAGCTGAGGGCACACACTTCTTAGAAGTGGGAGTGTGAGCTCCAGAGGTCAGTAAGACACCTCTCAAAATCAACTTATTCCGCCAATCAGCAAAGTCTCAGGGACTGAAGGTAGTGCAGATGTCGCATTGAACCTCCAAGTGCCCTGGCCCAAGACAATACACACATCTCTTGTGGCCATCCAACTGGAGAATCTTATGCCCATAAGTACACCTTTTGAAACCTGTGGGTTTGTCAGACATATCGGAAGGTTAGTGTACCTCCATACACATAATCACACACAGACACACATGCACAGACAGACAAACAGACACACAGACAGACAGACAGACACACACACACACACACACACACTAACTTAAACACTAAAGATAAACCAAAAAATATCAGGAAAGTGGACAACATCAGATTGAAGTATTTAGGAGTATGGATTAAAAATGTTTCTGGTGTAGCAGCTAAGGATATGTGGGAAGAGACTAAACAAAAGATAATACAAAAATTGAGAAACTGGAAGCTCTGTTACATGGATATGGATAGTAAGATACAAGCAGTTAAAATGGTTTTAGTCCCTTTTCTCTTGTACACAGATCAAGCATATTTTTATCAACCAGAGTCGAAGTTGTAGATAGCAATTAATAAAGAGCTGAAGGATTTTATCCGGGATGGGAAGACTGCAAGAGTCAATTAGGATAGTTGATTCTTCAACAGAATAAGGTGGATTGGGACTGCCCGATTTGAAGGGGTATTTCGAAACTACAAAGTTAAGGCTCCTATACACAGCACAAACAGAAACCTATATTTTAAAGTGGAAAGGGAAGATGATGAAACAGAGGGGAAGCTCAAAAAACAAGGAGAGACTGGAATTTTGGATACAGATCTTTAAGGAGAATAACAATAACCATACAGAATATTATATTCATAAAATAGCAGAAAGTTTTCTAAGAACTAAGTCAACATGGGAATGGAGAAAGGAGATTCTGTCAATAGCAATGACTGCAGCTGGGGATGCAGACAATATGTAAGAGGGGGCTGGAATTTCATCTACCAAAAAACTGGGAACAAACCCTAGACCTTTATTAAGGAAACTTTTTTCATCCTTTGATAAAACATAAGAGGAAATATTGTGTACATTATAAAATTGGGTCCCTACTTCATCATTGACTGTAACAGATTTTCCAAGGCTGCCGCCTTTGTGCTTACGTCCAACCCTATGGGTTTGTCTCCTAAAGGGCCCTCCAGAATTTTTGTTTCAGATATTTTTGCCTTTTGTAGAATTTTGAATCTAAAATTGTTTTTTGGTACATCTAATAATTCTGAAAGAGCATCTGAATTTTGTTTTCACAAATCTACATTTATGCCACCAATGAATAAATATGTGGGTATTTTTCAGGAAGCCATCTTAAGGGATTTACATTTTAACTTTAGTTCTCCTAGGGGCTTTAAAAATAATCTTTTGAAAGGGGAACAACAGGCTTTGAAAAACCTATATTTAAGTTCTGATATAATCATTCTTGCAGTGGATAAAGGTGGGGCTGTGGTCATAATGGATGCCAGTTATTACTGGAATGAGGGAAATGAACAATTGTCCAACCCTCAGAATTACATTAGGATGTCCACAGACCCTACACCGAAATTTAAGGCTGAGATTGATTCATTTTTGAATCAAGCAGTGGAAGAAGGAATTATTGATGTGAAGACAAAAGAACAGCTCATGGTTCAGGATCCAACCCGACAGTACCTTTATCTCTTGCTCAAAATTCACAAAAATTTGAGTAGACCCCCAGGAAGACCAATTGTTTCAGGACAGAGATCTTTATCTGAACCCATTTTTTGACATACTATTTAAAGCCATTATTATCAGGGGTCAAGGCAAGAATTAGGGATACTACAGAGTTTTTACAAATCATTCAGGACTCTCAATTGGAACCCAACTGGCTCATGTGTATGCTTGATGTTAAATCTCTATATACCAGTATCCCCCATTGGGCGGGATTACTTGCCCTAGAATACTGGCTAAATAAAGCTAACTTATATGCACCAGGATTTAATACTCTCCTTACATGTCTTGCAGAACATGTACTGACTAAGAACGTCTTCTACTTCAGGGGGGAATGTTACTGGCAACAGCAAGGAACAGCTATGGGGGCTTCGTTTGCCACAATTTATGCTGATCTCTTTATGGGCTATGTGGAAGATCAGAGTATATATGATGTCATGTATAACATTTACCTTTCAGAGATGGATATATGGAGATGTTTCTTAGATGATTGTTGGTTGGTTTGGTGTGGACTATTTGTTAGAATTTTTGGGATATCTTAATTGTAATTGGTGGGAGATTGAATTTACTGTTAATTATCACAGTAAAGAGATTAATTTCCTGGATGTTAATATTTTGAGACAGGGGGATGGTACGCTCAAAATGTCAGTATATAGGAAATACCCACAATATAATAATTTATTATATGCAACCAGTTTACACCCCCCACACACCATCAACAACATTCCTAAATCACAGTTCATGAGATGAGAATTAGAAGAATATGTTGTGCAGACATGGAATTTCATAATGCTAGGCATGATCTTGAGGGTAGACTTATTAATAGGGGATACAAGAGATCAATAGTACAAAGGGCCAGGGATTGGGCGGCCAATTTTGAGAGATCCAGCTTACTGGAATATACATCTAAAACTCAAAAGGATGGATCAGGAACCATGAGGTTGGTTACTACATTTGGCAGTAATATATATTTATTGCAGGATGTAGTTAACAAACATTGGAATATTCTTCGGGCTAATACAGATTTGGATCAATGTTTGCCTAACAGATGCCAATTTTCCTTCAGAAGGGGAAGAACACTTACCTCCTATTTTGCGCATTATAAGAAAACTTTTTTAGATTATGTGAACCAACATCAACTAACCCTATTGGGAGATAGGCTTGTTGGCTCACATCCTTGTGGACATTGCGGTTTGTGTAAACATATGTTTAAAACTTCATCTTTTAGCAGTAAAAACACTGGTCAAATTTTTGATATTTCATTTTTTGGAAACTGCAGCTCTGATTGGGTTGTCTATTTGGCTATTTGCCAATGGTCTGTCTTTTATGTAGGGCAGACCTCTAGGCAACTAAGGAGTCGTATTTCAGAGCATTTGAGTGATTTACATCTTTAAAAAAATTACCAATGCATTGTATAGACACTGTCAGTTACATAAAACTGCTTCTTTCAGATTTGTCATTATTGACCAGGTAAAGGTAATAGATCAACAAAGCAAGGTTGGCATATTATACTAACACAGAAGGAAAGAAAGTGGATTATTAAGTTGGGTGCCCTATTTCATCCAGGACTAAATGACAAGTTATGAGGTTCTTTTTCTTTTTATCAAGGACCTTTATTGGCAACTTTACAAGCAACCATATGATATTATTAATAAGCATCTGATATTACATTTCAAATGTTTATTTTGTTTAATGATTTATATGTGTTTGGAGGCTTAAATGGATTAATGGGGGAAGTGATGTCATAATTGGGGCTATATAATATGTATAAAAACTGTCCCTGTATTATGTATGTTTTATCACTGAAGAAGGTTTGTTACCGAAACCGGTATAAATAGAAGGGAAAGGAATAAAACATTGTTTGCATCTGAGTGCTGGCATTTTCTTTTTTTGTTTATTAAACTGAAATCTAAGCCATGCACAGAGGTTTAATAACAGATTATATGGCAGCAAAACAGTCAGTTTGTGATGCGTTAGGTGGAAAAAACTACTGAAGGAATGTAGCAAGTTTTAAAAAAGAAATTATTTGAATGCAAAAATAAAAATAAAATATGTTTAACATTCGGATCTAGGTATACAATTTCAAGGAAACATACTTCCATGATCAAGAAAAAAATGAAGAAGATTTAATAAAGATATTGAGCCTAATAGAAAGCCATTTTAGAGCTACATAACATGGTAGAAGTAAAGATATACAAACTGATAAAGTGTGCGCAGATTCTAAAATGTATTCTCAGTCACAAAAAAATACAGATTGATTTACAAAAGCGTATGCAAAGCAGTTTATCAACATAAAGGGGGTGATAAATTATCCCAGCAACATCCAGGTAACTTCAGATATTGAAATCAAATTAGATTATACTAAGAACAACTATGCAAACTGGACCCAAACAAAGCACAGGGAGGAGACAGAATTAGTAATAATGACCTGAGAAAACTTTAGCATGAACTTAACGTACCATTGTTTCTGTTATTCACTGGGTCATTTAAATATAGGAAGATTCCTCAATATTGGAGACATGCACTTGTTAAACTTACATTTAAGAGAAAGGGGAGTAGGACAAACCCAGAGTCATACAGACTCATAAGTCTACGTTCATGTTGCAGAAAAATAATGGAGAATGTTATTTTTGGATACATTACTGCCAGAATTGGAAAGGTTGAGACATGAAACCATATATCAGCATAGCTATGTTAAAAATAAATCTATAACCACCTGTAGCATGTTATATAACAATATAACAAGAGCTATACATGAAAAAAGTGTTCTGTGATACAATTTATATAGATTTAACTTTAGCATTTGATAGGATCATGCATAAAAAAAATAATAAATTAGAACAACTAGATATTGATGTACTCTCGATAAGATGGAAAGTTGCATGGCTTAGAAACAGGACATGCCAAGTATCATACAACAACTAAACAGATGAAATCCTACATTACAGTCAGGTTGTCCCACAGGGCTCTGACTGGAGCCATGCTTGTTTAGTTTGTATCTTTCAGATCTATCTTTTCATCTGAGGTGTTCTATAGTCTGTATGCAAACGATCTGAAAATGGATAAACTCATTACATGTGCTACAGATAGGGCATGTCTGCAAAAGAACTTGACTAAATCGACCATTTGAGCTCAGGATAATAATATGCTGATAATTACATAAAAAAATAAGCATATGAGATTTGTGGGACACAGATTGAAATGTGAGTATTTAATAGAGCACACAGTGACTGAAACTGTAGATTCATTAAAGGACCCGGGTATATGGGTAGATCCAGCTTTGAGTTTTTCTAATTATTAACCAACTGGTTAATGACAGTCATAGAACTATAGGTTATATAAAAAGATTTATAAAGTCTAGGTAATTAGAAGTATTAAATCATTATTTGTTAGTTACTTTAAACCCAAACTTGAGTATGGAATAAGAATATGGAAACCTTATAAGAAAACAAGCTTGAGTAAATTGGAAAGAGTACAGCAGGAATATACCAAGGGCATCATAGATGTGAACACTTAAATTGTTATGAAACACTACAATACCTGAACTTGTACACTGTCTCACATATACATTTAAGAGCAGACATTATACAGCTACCTAGGGCATCTAGAGACAACTACATCTGGGAATGTTTATGGTTATCAAAAAGTAGTACAGAAACATCAGACAACCTATGTAGAGGATTATATAGGAATGAGTTGTATTAAATGGTTCTCTGACAAAGTTGCCAATGCATCAGACAGACTACCAAACTACATTAAAACAAGCATACATTTTTTAAGAACAACCTGGACACTTTTTATTGGGAATAACTGTTTTGTTATATTGTCAGGCTAGAAGGGCATTACTGCCTACACCAGAAATATTTGTATGTATGTATGTATGTTATCTACTTATAATGTTATTTCAGGAATATTTTAAAGCAAACAATCATTTGATTTTAGATGACTCATTATGCACTTAATTATTTTGTATTTGTAATTAGTTGCTGGTAAACGTGTGCTTGTGGTAAAATTGTTTAAAAAACTGCTTGATTATTTGTGCCTGACTTTTAAATTTTAGTTAGGCAGTGTTGTTTTAATGTATATAAAGAACTGTGGACTATCATACTTTTAGTTTTGAATAAGTCTATCTATTGAATGAAAATGTTAAACTTATAATAAAATGGCATCCCCCTGAGTGGCTCCAGCATAAAACTATTTACCATTTTTTTAAGAAAATAAGTCTAACTACTGATTTTTATAACCCTTAACAACATCTTTAAAGGAAGGCCCATCTTGACATCAAGACTTACTGAAAGGTCTTCTACATCTGCTATAAAGATTAAGATGAAAATCAATACAATTATGACCATCAATATCATGAAATATGATAGAATTAACTTTCAGTTTGACATACCCAATGTTTTGTTTTTAAAATCTACAAAATAAATTAATAACTGAACAATTCAATAAGGAACAATGTCTCAAAGGAAATTTTATTCACTGTATTAGAAAATGGGTTATAAACAACAACCCATCTGTTGACTGTTAAGCATTCCAAAGGGATACTTTACTGTACAGGACAAATCAGATCAAAAGTTTCTGCTAATCATGACATAAAATTCAAATACAGTGGGAAGAAAAGTTTAAACAGCTGTCATTTTTTTCTCCCACACTTAGAAACAAGTCCTTTCTAAAATACTAAACACAAACATCTATACTTTATGGTACTTGGAAACCAATTAAACCAATTCTGTTATAGCTCCTGTTATAAGCAAGCAAATAAATAATCACTTTAACATATCATAGTTATATCACAGTCAAAACACTTTTTTGTTACACTGTTAAAACATTTGGTACTTGGGTATTATCGTAACCAGATTTTTGTGACTTCTTTTACTTTCTTGACTTTTACTAAAACAGCATCAATGAAGTGTAATATGGAAGGGTACACTGTCAAAAAGTCTGCTGGGATATTGGTGGTGGTTTTAAAAACTATTAAGACTTATAATTTTCAGATTTATGGGTAGTGTCCTTTAAAGACGTCAAGAGTTGAATTCAGCAATCACAGTGGTTGCGTGTGTACGTATGTTGGGCTGAAAGGAGTGTGGGAGTTAGCGTACGATATTATACACACGCAGAGTTTAAACAACAGATTAGGTGCTTTCGTACTGTGTAAAGGATTACTTTTACTGCAGTTTTGTGATGAAGGATTATTTCTCAGCGTTACCTTGTTCTTTTTGGATGTATTAAAGTATTATGAAGGTTAAAAACAGGTTTTCTGTAAAGTTTTTGTAGTCTTAGGTAGGTTTATCATTGAAACGGCTGATAAAATAATAAAGGTTTCAAAATAGATTTCCTCCTTTACTGACAGCATGTGAAAGGAATGCATTTGAAGTAGAATGGGACTTGCTTAACTGACCTGAGATGCTGGCGGTAAAGGGGAAACCTATTTTCAAACCTTATATTTTTAGCCATTTCAATGATAAACCTTCCTAAAACTAGAAAAACATTACAGAACACCTGTCTCTAACCTTCATAACACTACTTGACCTAAACAGAAGCAACCAGCATTACCACAAAAATCTGGTTGCATCGGATAATATACAAGAAGTGATTGCTGATAACCTCTATTGTGTAACATTTTTCCGGTGTACAAAGGTAGTCTCCTTTGAAAAGCATAACTTAAACAATAACAGCTTCTTCAAAGGCAAGAGATTGTTCAGATCTGACTTAAGCAGCATGCACAAACCAGCAAAAAGAACCATTGTTCAGTGAAAAAATACATTTTTCAGCAACTCACTGTTATAACTTTTAACAGCATTATTTAGAAGCTCAACACAAAAAAGAAAATGTTCCATAGAATCCCTGAAGGTTTCATACCTCAGCTGTGGAAAAAATAGCACAATGACTCTACCACTCCCCTAGCAGTAAACATAATTTGTCATCAAATGCAACATACCAGGGCTACCCTCAACTAATGTTGCTGAAAATGAAAATTATTGTAATACACTGTCATCCCAATACAAAACAAGGATAAGGCCGGGAAAAATAATTACTGAAACATTACTTTGTATGACATACAGGAAAAATATCTGGCACACACAATTCATATCAAAAATGATGTGCTCTCTATAGACAGTAACCTTCAGCTTAGTTATACCTCTTGTATGCGTTGTTCACCATTAAAATTAACTGGAGCAAACTAAAACATGCTAATGGTAAACATTCCCATAGTAACCACTTTCTGCTGAGATGTAGGGCAGTCTCTGCAATCAGGTATGTTCATTACTGCACCTGTTCTCCCCCATCAACTGAAATGTAAACCTAACTATGCTCAGCCACTTTACTTTCTCTCAAATGCAAATACAGGACATCAGAATCAAGTGTACATTTGAATCAAATATGCAAAACTGAAATTAGCTGTGGTGGTGGTGCTGCGGTAGCGTTGTTGCCTCACAGTAAGACGTCCTGTTTGATTCTCAGCTAAAGCGTCCTCTGTGTGGAGACATGCGTGAATGGGCGTACCTTCGTTGAAGGTTGTGCGTCAGGCATGGCAATTCGGTACATAAAAATCTACTGCCAATCATTAGCAGACCGGAGTTCCACTGTGGCGACCCCTAACCGGGAAAAGCCGAAAGATACAACATGAAAAACTGAAATGAACACAGGATGAGGAAAATTACTTTTCTCTTTATCTCTGCATACTTAAAAATAATGACAAAATGAGCTTAAAAATGCAACTGACAACTCCATAGAGGTTTCTATATGTGTCACTCTACAGCACACCTACAATGAGGCAAAATTACTATTTTATAACAAAATAACTATCTATAATTAAGATAAAAAGAAAAAGAAAATATAGCTCATTGCCTAGGTGCAATAATGTATACCAGGGTGGGCATTACACAGAAATGAAAGATCTTCTAGACTTGAGGAGGTCCTCTGTTAGGCCTCATAATACCAATCAAATGGTCCCCTATTTCTCTGTAATACTCACATCATCAGGTGTTACTGCTTGCTTAATAGCTAAGAAACTTAAAAGAAAATCTGCTTGAGGCCAAGAACTTATGGATTTTACAAAAAAAAAAAAAAAAGATCAATTAAATCACTTTTATTAGGGTAGATGTGTCTAAATAGGTTTACTATCAAAACCTTGAAAGGCATTCCAACGAGTAATGACTTACTCAACAAATAAACTTGAAATTACAAACATCAGAAAGGTACAAAGATGAAACCGGCAATGTCAACAAGTCCATTTTCGACACAGTCAATATTACCCAGCGTACCTTACCAGCCAGACATGCCCAAATAATGTTTTGCGGGGGGCCAGGGCCCTCCTCACCCCCCCCCGTTAATTATATATACAAACTCCAAGATCGCGCTACAGTGACAAAATGGGTACATTTCCCTGTCTCCACAGTAGCGCGATCTCCATGCAGAGCATCGACTTCACAACACTGAATGCACATTGGCATTTGCGGTTGTGGAGTTGATCGTTTTTTGGCTTGTTTTTATGCACATCTGCAAACTGCACTTCGAACATGTGCATCTCGATACCCTGCACTTCGAAAAGTAATTGTAAACCGTCTAAATGGATTAACTAGGTAAAAAGACCACATTAAATCTAAGACTGCATCTGACTCCACAGGTCAAGGGATTCTATAATTAAGAAGACCAATGACGGTATTCCAGCTACCTCCAACAATAACATAACAGTTACAAAACTACTATATAAAATTACCTGATGAATTAAAATTTTAATTTTAATGGTGAAGTAGAAGCACTTGTTTCATAGGGTCACTACTGGAGCTCACAATTATTTGGCCAGAATAGTTACTCCTTTGCTATATTAGAAGAACTCACTGCAAAAATCCTTTGTTTATCCATTTTTAAATTAACACACAAGTTTCTTGTGTTATTACAATGCAGTATGACCCTTTATAAAATAAATGGAAAGGGGCTTCCTCCTCCTAGAATTTGAATCCCCCTCAAATTACATGGAGTTATTTTTACATACCCAAAATACACTTACAAATTTTGACATGTAACTTACCTAACATTTATTGAAATAATATGTGCACATTTAAGATACAGACTTGAGTAGAAGCCCCCAGAGACCTGCATACACACAGCAACTGGCCAGTTAATGTAATAAACTCCAAATTAAAACAGGCATTCATCTTACTCCTTAGCTTCTGAATAATAGTAAACCTAATCTAACTAAAGGACAAATCAGTGATATCTTCCCTGTACTCCCAGGCCTAAACATAACAGCCTCACACTCAACATTTCTGAACACTTAGCAAAATAACTACACACTTCATAATACAAATATTCACACAGTCCTAACTACATTTTTCATGCGATAAGAATTCTTGCATTGTCCTATGGAGTCAGGGTGGGGGGAATCTCACATTGTAAGTGTGCAGTTAGAACTTGTCTGATTGAAGACTGCTGGAACAGGATTCAGTTTTGAGTTTTTTTTCTGATTAATTGGGTAACTTGTTTAAATCAGATTGTTCGTTTTCTATTGTTTTATATATATATATATAAATTTGCACTTTATTCATCTGCTTTTACTGTTTTTGTGTTTCTTCCTACTTTATTACTAGGGGCATTGACTACAAATAAACTGAGATATATAACAATAAGCATCTGTGCATTTAAAGTGTTTTTTGATTGTATCTGCTTTATTTTCTGAAAAAAAAAATATATATATACTTGTTTCCCACCTTTCTAAGCTAGTACAATCCAGTTTTCAGGTTAGTGCTGAATTCAGGGTTGTGTTACAAATCTCTGTCTTTCTTTGCCCATACCTTACTCGGATAGAAATTGTTTCTCTGTTCACCTGTGAGAGAGGGGAGCTTTGAGCAGCCTATCTGTCCCTGGAGGAGTGGTTTTAGCCCAGAAAGTAGTAGTTTATTGGCCATTTTGGGCTAATCTCTATCTCTTTCATTTCCCTGCTATAAAAAACGCATTTGTCCGGTTTTGCGCGCCAGGTAGCTAGGGTATAACTATTCCCGGCTCCACAAAGTCTCCTCTTCAATTTTTCCCTTGGAACTAGAAAACTTTCAACTTAAGCACTCAAGCAATTCATTTCTCAGCCCAGCACTTGCTCAAAACTCATAGCAAGCACTTATAAACCCTAGCACTACAGAAGGACAAGGCTCTCTATTCGACCTTACCAGCCATTCAGTAAAACAGTTTACTGTACCTATCCAGGTATGTCCAAAGGGCAGTTTCAGGTGTACTCTCCAGTCCAACTGGTGAATCTGGGCATTTTGAAGCAATGTTACAACTGCCTCATGTACACAGACAACCCTCTCCTCCTACCACCAAACACTAATACATGCGAGAGATGCAATTATACAGCCAAACTGGAGGCTAAGGTCTCTCAACCCAAGACTGGATCAGACAGTCAAGAGGAGAAGGGAAATACTGGCATCACACCACCAGCCTCACACAGACCCATTAAACCAGCACCGGCAAAAAACACACATAAATACACAAAAAACATACTCAGAAGGCTCTAAATAAAAATCTGCAAAAGCAACAGAGCCCTCCCCACAGCAGACATCCAAGCAACCTCTACCTCTCAACACAAACCATGAAACACATACTTCACAAAACCAGTGTGCTATGCAATCACAGCCCTCAAGGCAAAATAACATACCCAACATACTAGCAATAGGTGACTCTATAGTCAGGCACACTGACGTCCCACTCACTAGGCTGAATAAGGAGAAGGTTACTGTTAGCTGCCTGTCAGGTGCCAGGATCCGCCACATAAGACAAGCACTCAGGTCACTCCAGAACAAGTACAAATACGACTCTCTCATTGTCCATGTTGGTGTGAATGATCTGAGCCATACCTCCCTGGACTACATGGAAGAGCTCTCTGATCACATAGCCCAGGCTGGTATGACCCTAACCCTGAGTAGCATCCTGCACTCACCAAGAATTATACCACAGTATAAAGAAAAAATTATCAATTTCAACAATTGGTTAAGTTTCTGGTGTCATTAAAAGGGGATCCAGTGTCTGTCTGCCTGGGATGACATGCTCGACAAGCCATGCTGCTTCGCTAGAGATGGCTTGCACCTGTCACCCTTAGGCTTTCGAATACTGGCCAAGGCTCTTGCCACCCCCATAGTGCCTTTTTTAGGCAAGGCTCAAAAGACAAACCCACTGCCATAAATAGCAGAAGTAACAAAAATCTGAGGGTAATACTACTCAATGCCAGAAGTCAAAACCTCAAAATGCATGCACTCGAGGCACTCCTCAGTATGGAGAAAATCGATATATGTGCAATAACAGAAACCTGGTTTAAGGTTCCAGAGAGCACCCCAGCACTACCAGGCTACAACTCATACCATACATTTCGACCACAGAACCCGGTCTGAAATACAAAAGGTGAGGGAGTATCCATATTCATCAAGGATACCCACACCTACAGGTTAGTGGCACAGCATGATGCTTCAGAGATTATCTACGTGCAACTAACAATGGGCAAAACTGCAGTTCAAATTGTAGCTTGCTATAGATCACCCACCATGTCCCAGGACCCCCATTCTGCATTTCTGGGAAACACTGGGTAACATAAAGGTCCTACCAAACACCCTAATATTGGGTGATTTCAACTGCCCAAACATTAACTGGGAGAACTACTCAAGTACTAACTCCCTTGCCCAACATTTCCAAGAATTTATAAACTCAAACACCCTGGAACAACTGGTTAACACTCCACCAGAGGTGACAACATATTGGACCTGGTCATCACCAACATGGGCGACCTGTGTTCCTCACCGGAGGTCAACCCCTCGCTGGTTAGATCTGACCATTAACAAATCACTTTGGATATCCACAATTCGCCCCCACCCCCGTACAAGGAAACCACAGTGAAAAACTTTTCAAAAGCAAACTTCACGTTACTTAAGACGGAGGTGGAAAGTTTCAAAGCCCTTATGCTAAAGGATAACGCTGTCCAAGCTGCAAAATCCATTACTAATGCATTCTACGGGCACCTACAAGAATGCATGGATCATGCTATCCCAAGCAAAACCAAGACTCACTCCTCCAAGAAAAGGAAACCAGTCTGGTGGACCCCTGCCATAAACAAACTATATAATAGAAGGAGGAAACTAGTACAGAAAAGAGTAAAATCCCAAGAAGGGAAGACATCCCTGATCAGTATCAGCAAGAAACTACGATCCCACATAAAATCGTCCAAGGCGAGCTTTGATAGAAAACTTGCCAAAGACTCCAAAGATAACCACAAGGCATTCTTTAGCTATGTCAAGAATCTAAGTGGCAATGCCCAGATCTGCTTGGAGTTAGTGCAGAATGGCAAAAAATACACTGAACCAACCGATATTGCCAACATCCTGGTAGACGGGTTTAGTGCAAACTTCACCACCCTCTCACCCCCAAATGGGCCCATAACCATACCAGAAGAATGTACAGCCCCTGAAATCACAGACACTCCGGTTAAAATAGCCTCCTCCAAAGCCAAAAATACAGCATCAATGGGACCGGACGGTGTCCCAGGCTGCGTCCTACATGAGCTCAAAGACGAACTAACCCCTCACCTAAGCACACTGTTCAAACTCAGCCTCTCCACAGGCTACGTACCCATAGAGTGGTGCACAACGGTTATTCCGCTCCACAAAGGTGGAGCCACAACAGACCCCGGGAACTATCGCCCTATAAGCCTGACTAGCTTGGTCTGCAAGGCTATGGAGCGCATCATCATGGAACTCATTAACACAGACATTGGGAACCTCCAAACACTGGACCCTACCCAGTTCAGCTTTGTTAAGGGCAGATCATGCCTCCTAAATCTGGTGGACTTCTTTGAGACAGTTACCAAAGCTATAGACGAGGGAAAGGTGGTACACACAGCCTACCTAAACCTCGCAAAGGTCTTCAACACCATTCCCCATTCTGGTATTATAGACAAGCTCACCAGCCTGAACATAAACCCCTACGTCACAAGATGGGTTGCCAACTGGCTCACGGACAGAACCCACATGGTGAGAGTTGCAGGAGCTAGGTCTGACTCTAAACCGGTTACAAGTGGCGTTCCCCAGGGCTCAGTCCTAGGACCCCTCCTGTTCAGCATATACTTCTTAGAGGTACAGACAAGCACAGGAGGAACATGGCTGACCAAGTTTGCAGACGACTGCAAACTAGGGGCTATAACTGACTCACCGGCTAACACAGACATCCTCCAAAAGGGTTTCACTGAGATGGATACCTAGTGTCAAAATCATGGCCTCAAGCTAAATGCCAAATAGTGCATAGTTATTCCCTTTGGAAATAACAAAGTACCTACAAACTACCACATAGGTGGTAGTCACCTAAATACGGAAAACACAGTAAGGGATCTGGGGACCCAAGTAGATAGTAATCTCTCCTTTGATAATCACATTGCCAATGTGGTTAGAAAATCCTTCTATGTGGCCCATCTAATCACAAAATGGTTTGCATCCAGATCAAAAGAGATCATTGTGCCCCTCTACTCATCACGCATCAGAACCATCATAGAGTACAACGCCCCATTTAGGATGTACCTTACAAGACACCAGCAACAGCTGGAAAGACCACAGAAGTACCTTACAAAGAGGATCACTGGCCTCAAACAGATGCCCTATGCAGTTCGACTGAAGAAACTCCAGCTGTACTCGGTTGCATACCGCCTGCTCAGAGGTGATCTCTGTCTGACATACAAGGCCATGTCCAACCCAGAACTGATGGACATGTTCCACCTGAAGAAAACCTTATACCCACGAGCCACACGCTCTAGGGATCTAAACCTCACCACAACAATAAATAGGACGTGCTGGAGGGACAGATTCCTGTCCCAGAGACTTCCCATGCTTTGGATCAAGAGTCCAATCTACATTAGGCAGAGCTCCTCGCTAGCACTCTTCAAGAGAAACCTTGACTAGTGGATGGGAAACAGAAAGTTTACCCCGGACATCACTTCAGTGGCTCTGCTGGACAGAGGCACAGGGAACTAATCTAAGGGGGCAGCAAAAGCCAACACATTCTGGCTAGGCTTATAAATGCCTTCGGGCAGATAGCCTAGTACCTACCTATGAACCTATTGCCCAGCTGTCAAAGAGTTTCTCACAAGGAACCAAGAAACTCTCCAGCCTGCTTGCCCTGAACTAGTGAATGAGAATCTGTCCTGCCTGAAGGCCAAGAGCTAAACCTTCTGCTAAGACGATTGGTCTCTACCTGAACTAAAGAATAGAGTCAATCCTCTCCCTCAGCCTCTATCTCACAAGGAACCAAGAAACTCTCCACCCTGCTTGCCCTGAACTAGTGAATGAGAATCTGTCCTGCCTGAAGGCCAAGATCTAAACCTTCTGCTAAGACGATTGGTCTCTACCTGAACTAAAGAGTAGAGCCAATCCTCTCCCTAAGCCTCTATCTCACAAGGAACCAAGAAACTCTCCACCCTTCTTGCCCTGAACTAGTGAATGAGAATCTGCCCTGCCTGAAGGCCAAGATCTAAACCTTCTGCTAAGATGATTGGTCTCTACCTGAACTAAAGAATACAGCCAATCCTCTCCCTAAGCCTCTATCTCACAAGGAACCAAGAAACTCTACACCCTGCTTGCCCTGAACTAGTGAATGAGAATCTGCCCTGCCTGAAGGCCAAGATCTAAACCTTCTGCTAAGACGATTGGTCTCTACCTGAACTAAAGAATAGAGCCAATCCTCTCCCTAAGCCTCTATCTCACAAGGAACCAAGAAACTCTCCACGGTGCTTGCCCTGAACTAGTGAATGAGAATCTGCCCTGCCTGAAGGCCAAGATCTAAACCTTCTGCTAAGACGATTGGTCTCTACCTGAACTAAAGAATAGAGCCAATCCTCTCCCTAAGCCTCTATCTCACAAGGAACTAAGAAACTCTCCACCCTGCTTGCCCTGAACTAGTGAATGAGAATCTGCCCTGCCTAAAGGCAAAGATCTAAACCTTCTGCTAAGACGATTGGTCTCTACCTGAACTAAAGAACAGAGCCAATCCTCTCCCTAAGCCTCTATCTCACAAGGAACCAAGAAAGTATGTCTCATAACTACTGTAGTTAATACTATACTTGAATTATATAATACCATGTAACTGAGGACTGCTCCCTAGCCAGGTCAGCCAGCAAACTCACTCTACTCTAATCCTTTCTCCTAAACCTTATCATAACCCAATAACTCAGCTGGCAAATCCTTGTTTTCCAATACAGTAGGAAAAACCTGGAATACTCTTCCTCACAATCTCACAGCAATCTCCTCTCTTCCCTGCTTCAAATCCCAACTCAAAACACACCTCAAAACCCACTGGCTCTGCCCCTGTAGCAACCCTGACTAGATTACCTTGGTATCTAGGTACTCTCAACTTCTCTGCTGTAAATAACTTCCTTTCCTCAGCTATCTAGGTACTAGAAAAATTTCTTTTCATTTTTTTTTTTTTCTTTTTTACTTTCTCTAGCTCTAGAAACTCCTAACAAAATACACTCACTATTTTTTCTCCATTTCTGCCTTCATATCCAATGATTTTGTCATATATATTATAACCATGTCTAATATTTTTACCTGATATTACAATCGCTTGCATGTGGAGCTTTTCTCCCCGGGCCTCTGCTGAAAATGGACATAAATCCAGTTGGACCAGCCCGGTCAACAAATGTAAAATAAATAAAATAAAAATAAAATATTACCCACAAGTAATCTAAGTTGCTGGGTCCTGTTCCACTCCTCTACTCCTAGACCTGAAATCACTCTAGGAAAGCTTATTGTATCTTTTTTCCTCTTCCACTAGATAGTATCCTTTTCCTAGTATTTGCCCTATAAATCTATCTCACTGTTCTGACATATACATTTCATACATATTGCTTGTACTTTTCTTTGCTATCCCAGTCCTGCTCACTCCTCTATTCTCACATCTACTCACTCTCCTCCATTCACATCTTCACCTTACCTCAGCAGTCAGCACTTCACTGATTGTTCCTGGGGTCCTCCACTGGCTCTATCCCGCTCCGTTCGCCCTGCGGGCTCACTCCGCTCCCCTACCCTGCCCCCCAATTTCCAACCACCCCCAGTGCTCCTACATTTATTCACACAAACAACACCCCCTTCAATAACCACCAATCAAAACATCCCACCCCTATAAAGGGCCAGAACCTCCACACCCAAGACTCACCTATTAATCAAACTTACTTATCTTATCATTACTCTATATACAACCCTGCCACTATGTCATTGTTATCTACCTCTCCACAACGGAAACTCCTACTTCTATCCCCCTTCATACCTACTCTTATTATACGTTATCTACTTACATTTTATGAACATCTCCACCACATAAACCTTTATTACCCAACAAAGGAAACCTCCACCATTAGCTTACACTCAAAGTCATTTAAACACACCCAGTATAATAGCCTACCTATCAGCAAAATATCACAGACTAACTCACATCAGATACTATAGGCCAATAACTGAAAAATCTCTGTTCCTAACATGTAAACATCTGCAACTTACACTTAGCAATCAACTCCAATCAATAATAGATGGAGATATCCATCCCAATCCAGGTCCAAATTCTATACAGTCTAGAGAGACCCATAACGTAACCCCCACTACCACGCAATCCCTTACCAGATCTCCCAACTCACTATTGACAGCCCATCTTAACATAAGGAGCATAAATAATAAGGTTGCCCAAATATATGCTCTCATGGATGTACACTCATTTGATATCCTGTGTCTTGCTGAAACTTGGCTCAAACCATCTATACAAGACAACAAATTTATTCCACCAGGATATAGCATCTTAAGACAAGACTGAATAGCTAAAAAGGGAGGTGGAGTAGCTATACTATATAAATCCGGATTACAAGTGACCTCTATTGACTCTAAACCCCCTCTAACTAGTAATGAAGAAATACTTATCTCTAAAATTCAACTCAATAACCATAAATCCATATACATTATTGCTATCTACCTTCCCCCAGGGAATAACTCTAATATCCTAGAAAATATCCTAAATTGGCTATCAACCAATTATCCCCAAGAAACAATAGTACTCTGTGACTTTAATATCGACTGGAAAAGCTGTACTTCTGAACAGCCCTCTACCCATCTTAACCTACATGGATTTACTCAAACTATAAGCTCCCCCACAAGGACCAATAAACACAATAACAATGAAAGCACCCTAGATTGGATTCTGATAAATAGACATCACCAAAGTTACAAAGTAGGGACTCTCCCTGAGTATATAAGCGACCATGCACTCACCTTCATAATCAGACTTAAGAGTGATATCCCAAATCCAATTACCTATAGAACAATAAGGACTAATAAAAATTTTAACCCTGATATTTTCCAAAATGAACTTAAAGCTTGCAACTGGTCACCCCTCAAAAACTTAATTCTAGAGGAAGCAGTAATCTACTTTAATACTAAATTCCTATGTATTCTTGACCTCCATGCTCCAAAAAGGACCATTGAAACTAGGAACAAACCTGCCCCCTGGCTCTCAAAAGAGACAAAACAAAAAATGCTCCTCAGAAATAAAGTCTGGATCAAATGGCATACTACTAAAAACCCAGAAGATCACATAAAGTTCAGACAGCTAAGAAATGACACAAAAAAGGCAATACTGTCAGACAAAAGAAACTACTACATTCAACTCCAACATACCCAGCAAAGCAAACCACAACAATTTTGGGCAGGGATAAATACACTCTTACACCCAGGCCGTACTGTCACTCCCTCCCCTGTAGGTACTGAACAGGACAATCCAAAGCAAATCGCAAGTACCTTTAATACATTCTTCACTGAGACCATTCAGTCTCTTGCCAATCAACTATCCCCTGACAGCTCATCTCTGTCACCCTCTAGTACTACTTTACCTCCCCCATTTCATCTCAAACCTGTCCCTACATCCCTTATCCGTACCCTTTTACGTAAACTCAAACCTACCACCATTGCAGCAGATCTCCTTCCTGCAGAATATCTACAAAAAGCTGCAAATGCCATAGCCTACCCAATCTCCATTGTGATTAACAGAACAATCTCTGAGGGTACTATTCCTTCCATTTGGAAAACTGCACACATTATCCCCCTTCATAAGGGTGGAAACTCTAGGGAACTATCCAACTACAGACCTATTGCTATACTATCTCCACTGGCAAAAATCATGGAGAAATGCATTCATAAGCAACTGTTAAAACACCTAATAGATAACTTATTAGCTAACTGCCAACACGGCTTCAGGCCATTTCACAGTACTACTACTGCCCTTTTATCCTTCTCCGACTGCATAAACAAAAATCGCAATAACACCCTATCCGCAGCCCTCTTTATTGATCTATCTAAAGCCTTCGATATGGTTAACCACCAACTTCTCATAAACATACTAAAAACCTAACTCTTGATGCACTCACTATACAATGGTTTCAATCCTACTTAAGCAATAGGCAACAAGCAGTTATGTGGGAGAACAACTTATCTCCCCATCTCCCCACTGCACTAGGTGTCCCCCAAGGCTCTATACGTGGACCCCTTCTATTCTCTATTTTCATCAACGACCTGCATACTGTTATTCCTCACGCTTTCATAATACAATATGCCGATGACTCCACATTAATATGCTCAGCCCCAACTCCAACAGTCCTTCAATCTCTCACCCAAAAAGTGTTCAACATAGTTGAGGAATGGCTACAACATCAGTGCCTCATCCTGAACCCCAAAAAAAACAAACTCCTACTTTTTACTCCCACCCACAGGGCCACACCTCTACACTTTACTGTCACATCGAACAATGGAACCATCATATCTCCAGACTCTACCACAAAACTCCTAGGGGTTCTAATTGACAATAACCTTAACTTTGATAGTCACATTAGCAATACCATAAAAACAGTCAACAAAAAACTAGGCACCCTCTATAGAATCAAATCCTTTCTTACCCCACTAGCAAGATCTACTATTGCCCAGACCCACTTAATCTCTACCCTCCTCTATGCCTCCCCTATATATACTAACCTCTCAAAGAACAACATGAACAAACTGACCGTCTCCTACAACAATATTGCTAGATTTGCGACAGGCTCTACATTCAGAACCCATCACTGTATTAATTATGAAAAACTGGGTTGGCTAGAGTTACCAAATCTACTTCTACTTAAACAATTAACATTTGTCTATAAAATCCTGTATCAGCCTAGCAACACACCAATTCTTACCAACCTTATCACCTCCTACAGCAACCTTAAGACCCTATGCTCATCTAATAAACTTCTAGTACAAATAGGCAAAACCTACAATAAGGCAGGGGACTCTCTGTTCACTAATACCATGGGTAAAACCTGGAACTCTCTCCCCAGCGACCTGACCTCCCTATCTTCACTAACACAATTTAAAATCAGGCTTAAAACTTACCTCAAATCACATTGGTTGTGCACCTGTCTGAACCCAGACTAACCTCTCATGTCTTTTTTTTTCCACTAAGTTATCTGTCTTAATTACTGTATACACTAACTGCCTAATGAAAACCAGAATTATTCACAGGCCTTTTAATTGATTAGACTCTCTTTCTATATCCAAATATGGATTTCAGTCTCCCTACTATGTTAACAAAAGATACTTAACATAAGATTCTACAATCAAATGTGTTGTTAACTGAACATATTTCCTTATATTCGAATCTACTTACATGTATATGATTTTTCATGCATCAAATACCTTAATTTTGTACTGTACTTTCACCTGTTAAACTTTGAATTGTTTTTGTTGTTTTTGTTTTGTTTTATGTATAATATTGTACTGTACTTTCGAGGAGCTTTTCTCCCCGGGCCTCTGCTGAAAATGGATATGTATCCAGCTGGACTAGCCCGGTCAACAAATGTAAAATAAAATAAATAAAAAATAAATAAATAAAATTTTACCTTAAAACAAACATATAGAATGATAAATAAAAAGGATAAAAAATGACATCATTCTAGCATAATTATCTTGAAATATTTTAAAGCAAACAATCATTATAATAGCTTAAAACAAAAGTGGCTCTATTGTACCTTCTACACCTAAAATACTGTTTTAGATATACAGTTAATCACAGTATATGGCCAAAGATTTCCACAGTAAACATCCCATGAAGAATGTCAGACCTAAGTATTCATAGTGATTACCCATTTTATTAATTACTTCTTCTTTCAGATTTTCCCAGTTAGGGGTCACCACAGCGGATCACCTGTCCCCTCATGATTGGCAGTGGAGTTTTACAGTGTCAAGTTGCCAGCCCGGCGCCCAACCTTCCACAGAAGACACGCATACATACGCACGCACGCACTCACACCTAGGGCCAATTTAGAGTATCCAATCCACCTACAGCATGTATTTGGGATGTGGGAGGAAACCAGAGCACCCGGAGGAAACCCACGCGACCACTGGGAGGACATGCAGACTCCGCACAGAAGGCACCCCAGCCGAGGATCGAACTGGAGAACCTCTTGCTGTGTGGCGGCAATGCTAACCGCTGCACCACCGCGGCTGCACTCATTTTTTAGTAATTACCACTTGTCACATAATATAAAATCCAATATGTTTTTATATAAATACAGCATAAGCGTTAAGAAACTGTAAATTATTGTCTTTCCCTTAAACCAGCTTAAATAATATTCTCTCAAAACGGCAATAGGAAAAACAATAATAAAAATAATAAATGAAAAGTCTTCTTAAAGTCTTCCTAAAATCTCTAAATTAAATAGACATCACCAGGTATGGTAGTTGAAGAAAACCTATATTATAAACAGGTATACCAACTAAAGAAAGAAAAAAGAAACATTATATGTAGAAAAACTCTTAATAGATTCCCTAGTCAAAGTGATGCATTGAAATGTTAATGTTCTAGTCTCTAAGTAAGCTCTGATATCGTTACTCAAGCAGCAGTGCTAACATTCAAACGCAAAAAGGAAGAAAAAGATAAGCATTCTATATCTAGCAGCTTCTAGGACTCCAGACTTTCTAACAGACACCACAAAGTATAATCAGGACTAAAACCAAGAATGTGTCCAAAATAATGCAATAGATCTTCATAGCATGTAACAAACGTCTATCCCCATCAAGACAGAAAAGAAAACACAATCATTTTTCAAGTGCATGGAATGCATATTTAAACAGACTATCTGCATTCTGCTGCACTACCTAACGAACATTCTTTTACAAAGAAACCACTGCAGTGCATCACATCTGAAAATGAATTACATGGTCAATTAAAATTCGGACATAACTGAATATAGCATTGAGAAGTGGTTTAATTTTCCACTGTAAATTCTGCACAATTCCAGTTATGTGGCCATTTTAGTAGAAAATCTTCCTAAATGTACTTACCCACAGAATCACTGACAGATCCTGAAATTTAATAGTTTTACATAAATCAAATGCAAAGCAGAGATTGCAGAGTTTTTTTAGGCTGATGCAATACCTAAAAAATCTGATCTTTTAAAGTGTGACTAGTGAGAATCTCAGAGAAAGCCTCTTGTAGAATTTTAATTCAACTATTTCCTGCAATTATTTCAGGAATGTCTCATTGATTGCCTACTGTGAACCTCCCGGGTCAGCAACTTTTTCCTAAAGTAACAAAGTGCTTCTTCCTAATCCAATCTTCCAGTTTGGAAATACAACTGACAATGCCATGCAGTATCCTGGCGATATTCATTAAGTTTTGATTTCTCAGCATTAAAAGAAAAAAGTGTTTGTTGTAGCTTCTTAGGTGAAATTTAGCTCATAAGGTCTTGGAAAGTAATCAGGCAGAAGAGACCCTTTTAGCATCTTTGGATTCCTTCTGCAGGGTTAAGTCACTGACTTTATCTCTTTGAAGGAGACTCCTTTTCTGAGTTACCACTAGTTAGGTAGTCAACGAGACTCATTTTCTGAGTTACTACTAGTTACACAGTCTGTGACTCCTCTACCACATCCATGAGTTACAGTCTGTGTCTTTAAGGCCTAGTCGACTAGTAGCAAGATGACTATTAGAATAATTAACAAGCCACTAAGTGCAACTACAAATAAGCGAGAAAAAGTGAAACAGCAAATCTTGTGCATATATTAACTAACAAATGCAAACAATACAGACCAAATTTATATCAATAGCAGGTAAAAAGTGAGACTGAGAAAGGCTACCAAAAAAAAAATAATACCCAACAAGCTCTCTACCATTTTGGAAAGTTGGACTTTAGTATGAATTTCACAACCAGCTCAATGCCTTAATCCTATGTGCTAAACATCTCAAAGATAAAAATATTTTCACACTGATAAGACAGAAATAGAGTGTATTTTTGTCTCACTTTATATACATTTCTACATATGTATTTACTTTGGGATTCAACAAACATGAAATAAAACAATACAGCTAAGAATCTAATCAAAGTCTAAGTAAAATTAAATCTAAATAATACTGTGCTTTCAGTATTATTTTAATATAATTGTATCTGTTTAACATATTTTATTACACATACAAAAATAAACTGTAAACAACAAACAACCAAAGCAATATCCAAGCTTAAACAGCAATATACCATGCTTGGATGTGGGCTATGCCAGGATTTAAACACACTTGGCTTTGAGATTTCTCCTGAATAAACTGAGCATGATGTTAGTAAATATTGATATACTCACACCTAAACATTCTACATATGACAAATTGAAAATGTTTTTGGTTCTTGCCAGTTAATACATTTTTGAATAGCTATTAACATCTCTAGTCGTAAACATGGAATGTAACTGTATAGGGCTGGTACATAGTAAAGTCCACATACCGTGCTCCATGCAGCTCAGAAACCAGTACCAGACCATGCCATTTGCAGGCATACACTGTTGCCTACCAGGGGAAGTCCAGGTGCAGAGCAAGTAAGCAAATTAGTGGCTGTCCAATGAAGTGCAATTAACAAAGCTTTGCAGCATCATGTACTGCCAAAGCCAGATGGTATGTGAATGCAACTGCACATAGTGCACACTGAATTTGAAGATAGAGCTCAGCTCTTCTCATATTTTTATTTATTTCTGAATTTGTTTAATGGGGTACAGCACTGACATACAAGAACCATTTTCAGGCTCAGCTCAGGAGCAGTGTCTTTTTAATTGACTTGCTCACAGTTACACAGTAGACAAATGGAGGCTGAGGGGATCAAAGCCTGGACCATATGAAGCAACTCATTAACAGCTCACAGCCTTACTCTTCTGCACAAACAAGACGGCTTATACAGATGTACTGCCCAGCAGAACTCATTTGACCAACATCAGCAGCCTGAAAATGTGTAATTCTCTAGAAAAGTAACAATATTCTGGTACAGCACACCTGTGTCAGCAAAAGTTTCATGTGGTATTAGCAAACTTGTTAGTGTACACTATCCTGTTACAACGCCCCCATCCCCTATGATGCTAGCAAGCTCTTGCCAGTGGAAGCTCACACAGCCTTAGATTTTATAATATGCTAATGACTGCCGCACTGCTACCATGTTTCATGATTCGCTCACCACCAGCATATGTAATGAATCAAATTAATTTATTAGTCATGGTCATTCATGACAGTAACAGATAATGCTTGTGAGTAATACAGCTAAGTTCAACAAAGATGCCTTACTCAGCTGTGTAGTGTTGAAAGGCCAACGTCCAGAGATCTGCAGTGAATGACAGCAGTATCCATAATATACTCTAAACATTTACAAACACTCTTTACAATGTTTGTTCTTGTAGATCAAAGAGTGTGTATATACCTTTAAGAAGCTTGCACAGAGTATAAATACTGAGCACATGCAAGCCTGACTGCCATTTTGTAGTTAGCTGTTCAGATGCAAACATGTATGTTTGTAAGCTCTGTTTGTTAACTAGTTCCTTTGTATTTAATGACGCTGCTATCCATCTTAATATGTTGTATGCATTAAAGCATCTGAACGAAACCCCAAGCCTTCTTGTTATATGTATTAGAGACGAACGAGGGGCACAGTGTCAGAAGCGGCATGTCTAAACGACATGGTACCAGAAGCAACATATCTAAAAGGGCCTGAAGTCAGAACTGGTATACCAAACAGGCATGAAGTTTAAAATGGCTTGGCGAAAACAATTTACGCCACTTATCCAGATGCTGGTGGAATATACAGCAGTAGACCATCCCTCAAATGCCGCAGTGGTACAGCAGTAGCGTTGTTACCTCACAGCAAGAGGTTCTCCCGTTCGATTCTCGGCTTGGCTTGGGAGTGCCTTCTGTGTGGAGTCTGCATTTCCTCCCCGCGGTTGGGTAGCGTTCGAAAGACATATGGGCGTGCCTTCGTTGAAGGTTGGGCATTGAGCTGGCACCTCGGCATTTCGTAAAAAATCTACTGCCAATCATTAGCAGACCGGAGTTCCGCTGTGGCGACCCCTTACTGGGAAAAAAGCCGAAAGACAAACAAATAAGACCATCCCAAAAATGTGCATACTTCGTAAAATAGGTCGGAAACGACTTTCAGGTATTAAAACTTGCTTAGCACTATTTCTTTTTGCATAATATGAAATGAGGCATACAGAACATTCGAAATAACATTTGCATAAACCGATATGTACGAACTGCATTTTCGCAAAGCATATGTATTTTTGTCCTAAGGAAAGATATCAGAGTTATCAGAAGTGTATAAAGTGTGCATGTTTGTGCAGTGTTACAGTAAAGCTATTTTGCAAGATACAGTCATGACAGAGCATATTTTGCAAATTAAAGTATTTTGGAAGAGTTTATTGTGCATTTGAATATTTTTACAAGCTCACAGAACTGTCTGTACATAATTACAAGGGCCATATTCTCAAGTATGTTTGTGCATACTTTGTGAGCATGGCAGACAGATTTCGAAAACCCAGTGCACTTGTGTTTGACAGTAATATTGCTGAGAACTGGTGAGTGCTTAAGCATGAGTGTGACATTTTCATACAGGCTGCATTTTCTGATAAAGGTGACCATACAAAGGCATTTATTCTACTTAATTTAGCTGGGTCAGAAGCCATAGAAAAGGAATGTTCATTTGTGTATCCACCTGCTATCTATACTGGAGAGGGGGAAAACCATCATATTGTTATACCAGCTGAGTCAAAGGAGGACCCTGAGTGCTTAAAACATAAACTTAGAGAAATGTGTAACCCCTAGACAAATGTTACAATGGAAAGGCACTTATTTTACACATGGGATCAAAAGCCTGGTGAAACTTTTGCAGCACATATAACTGACCTGAGAAATAAAGCTAAAATGTGCAGATTTGGTGATTTAAGGGATGAGTTGATAAAGGACAGACTTGTCTGTGGTATTAAAGATGATGTAAGAAAGATTTTGCTTCATGACAGTGATCTAACTTTGAATAAGGCCATTGAGATTTGTCACATATACAAGCTCACAGAAAAGCACACAAATATGCTTACAAATGAGAACAGCTCTAGAAGGCACAGTGATAAAGTTCATGTTGACGATATGCAGCATGTGGTTAAGAAAAACTGGACCAAGCACATGGCAGCTATAACTCCTGCAGCACCTACTGGTAAACCCCAGAACTTTCTAGCAAATTCCAGACTTTGCACAGTCTCAGTGAAGCACAAGAGTGAGTCAGCAAATTCAAAGCATGGGCCACAACCCAGTTTTATTAACAACTATCGTAACTGTGGTGAAAGTCATGAACCTAAAAGGGAAAAATGTTTAGCTTTTGGTCAACAATCCCACAAATGTAACAAATGGAATCACTTCAAAAGATTTTGTAAATCAAAAGGCCCACATTCTTTTATTAAAAGGGAACATTGTAAGAAACTGGTTGATCTGTTAGACTGTGACAAGCCTACTGTTTATGTTGATGGTGTGTCAGTGCTTCATGAAATGGTCAATTCAGTAGATTTAAGGGCAAAGAATTAAATATTTTGTACTGTCCAGATAAATGGTAAACCCACAGAGCTCAAAGCTGACACAAGTTCTAAGTGCAATGTTATGCCTGCTAGAGTGTATAAAGGTGAAAGGCTTGATTTGGCAAGGTGTGCAAAACTTGTTGCTTATGGAGGTGAAGAAATTCAAACCGAAGGCTCAGTAGTGCTTTCATGTTACTTACAGCAGAGTGAAAGAAGCTACGACTTGTTATTTTATGTGGTCAAGAGGCACATTCAGTCATTATTAGGGCTCAGAGATTGTTTGAAAATGGGACTGATTTCATTTAATAAGGAAGTCCATCAAGTTAGCTTAAAAGACCACTGCTCTAATTTGGCCCAGCACATTTTTTCTACCTATGCTGATCTTTTCAAAGACAAACTAGGCAAACTTCCCGTTGTGCACTCCATGACGTTAGACCCAGAGGTCAGTCCAGTTATCAGGCCAGCATGTAAAGTTCCATTAGCCATGCAGGAAAGAGTGAAAGACAAGTTACACAAAATGGTGCGACAAGGTGTAATTTTGTCCAGTGGAAACTCCAACTGAATGGGTATCTTCCATGGTGGCAGCTCATAAGAAAAGCTCAGATCACATCAGAAAATGTATCAATCCACGCAATTTGAATAAAGCACTAAAATGACCTCATCATCCAATGTGCACAGTCAAAGAAGTCACAGCCTTGATGCCACATCCCACTGTTTTTTTCTGTCTTAGATGCAAAAGAGTTCATTTTGTCAAATTCAGCTTGACAAAAAAATCCTCGTTGCTCACTACTTTCAGTACTCCGTTTGGCAGGTACAGTTTTTTGAGAATGCCATTTGGGACAAATTCTGCATGCAATGGAGCAAATTTTTTTCTGGGTATCCCTGTGCTATTATAGTAGACAACATACTAGGAGGAGGTTGTGATGAAGCAGAACATGACAGAAACCTCAGAAAGGTTCTAGAATGGGCACAAGTGAATCTTAAGCTCAATGCACAGAAATGCAAATTCAAGCTACAAGAAGTTCCTTATGTTGGTCATTTATTCATGAGTACAGGCCTACGACCAGATCCTTCAAAACAAAGCCAATCTCAAGATGCCAGCTCCAGACAATGGTCGGGCCCTGCAATGTTTTTTTGGCAAGGTCAACTACCTAGGCAAGTTCATTCCAGACTTGAGCCAACTATCAGCACCACTCAGACAGCTGACACATAAAGATGCATCCTGGTCTTGGTTAGAGCAACACCAAAGAGCATTTGACATCCTGAAACAGAGAACTCCCAGTCCGCCACTGCTCAGATACTATGATGTTCAAAAACCAGTTACACTTTCATGTGATGCTTCAAAATTTGGTCTTGGTGCAGTCATTCCACAAGACGATCAACCTGTTGCCTACACATCGAGAACTCTACCCAAACTAAGATGTAGTAGGCCCAGATCGAGAAAGAGCTTTTGGCAGTTGAGTTTGCATGTTCGAAGTTCCATGATTATGTTTATAGTAGAACTATCCAGATCAAAACAGACCACCAACCATTAATCACAATTCTGAGAAAGCCAGTGCATTCAGTTCCAGACAAACTGCAACGTATGATGCTGAGTTTGCAAAAGTACAATTTCAATTTTGTCTACAGGAAGGGCAAACTTCTTTATATTGGTGATATATTATCCAGATCACCCAGAAATACCACTGAACAAAATGACAATCAAGGTTCTTAATCAATTGATGATTTTGAAGTTACAGAAGTGAGAAATTTTTCTTCCACATGTCTTGATGAGATGAAAGAACAAACAGCCACAGATCCAGTTTTACAAAGACTCAATCACTTTATCAATCCGTCAAAGCAATCTAGTTTACCTCAAGAAGTGCAACCTTATTTTCCATACAGAGAAGAGATTTTTGTCTGACAAAGGTATCATTATGAAAGGTCTGCAAATAATTATTCCAAAGTCCTTGCAACCTGAGTACATTATTATCTTGCATCGTGGTCACCCAGGAACCAAATCTACCAAAAGAAGGGGGAGATAACTAGTATTTTGGCCTTCTATGTCATAAGACATTGAGAGAGCACTTTTATCTTGTTCAGTATGTAATAGTAGTAAGCTTCATCAACAGAAAGAACCACTTCAACTTAACCAGATTCCGAAACTACCTTGGTCAACAGAAGCCACCGATATCTTCGAGTGGAATGGTCAAGATTATTTGGTGTTAGTAGACTCTTACTCCAATTGGTTCAAAATTGACTTACTTCATAACCTAGCAACCAGTACTGTCACTATTAAGATTAAGATGAAGTGTAATTTTGCTGTTCATGGAAATCCGAACAAACTTATTTCTAACAATGGCACACAGTTTACAAGCCAACAGTACAAAAGATTTGCTAAAGAATGGGACTTTACTCATGTCACAAGTAGTCCAGACTACCCATAATCAAATGGTTTGGCAGAATGCGCAGTTCAAAGTGCAAAGCAGTTACTTGAGAAGTCTAAATGAGACAATAGTGATGTTTACTTTAATCTCTTGAATCTCAGAAATGTTCCTCATGATAAACATTTTGGTTCACTTGCTCAGAGACTACTGTCGAGACAAACCAGAACCACATTACCAATCAGTAGTCAATTGTTGGTTCCATGTGTCAAGAACAACAGATCACTGAAAGCCAATCTGTTGAAAAAGAGCCTATCCCAAAAATCCTACTATGATAAGACCAGTAAACCGCTCAATCCATTATGAAAGGAAGAAGTGGTAAGGATGCAGATGTCCAGAGGTTATGATTGGATTGGTGTCATGAAGAATATTTGTCCAGAGCTGAGATCGCACATTACAGAATCAGGAGGAGCAACTTTTAGGTGGAATCAGAAACATTTGAAACCAATGTCTGAGCCTATACCACAGCAGACAGCCTGTGAGAGAGACTCTGTCTCAGTGAGTTGTCTGGTGTTCCAATTCCAGAGGACATTCCTGCTCCTATGACGAATCTAGAAGTTCCTGATATGAGCCGCGCACTGTGACTGTCCCTGTTGTTAATTTTAGTCCCAACTGTTATGTCACAAGATGTGGTTGAATCTCTAAACCCTGTAGTAGATACCAAGCAACTTGGACATGAACACTGTATTTTGTTTCCAATGTACATAGTAATGCATGCCTACCTCTGATAATCTTTTGCATGAAGGGCAATTTTTTTAAGAGGGAGGATGTAGATCAACAAGTATATATACCTTTAAGAAGCTATACAAGGGCTTGCACCAGAGTATAAATACTGAGCACGTGCGAGCCTGACTGCCATTTTGTAGTTAGCTGTTGAGATGTAAGCATGTTTGTTTGTGAGCTCTGTTTTTAACTAATTCATTTGTACTTAATGATGCTGCTATCCAGCCTGATGTGTTTGTATGTATTACAGCATTAGAATGAAACCCTAAGCCTTCTTGCTATATATATTAGAGACGAACAAGCAATAGTTCTCATCAACCAATAGTAATAAGCTTCTGAAGAAGAGTATGAACTGGAGCCTGGAAAATGTGGGTATCTTTGTGTGTGATGAATAATAAGGTATTACACCAGGTATATGTTGCTATGTTAAACAGAATAATACATTATTTTGGGCAATCAAATTTTTTTGTTAACGGTGATGCTGAACATATAATACAAAACTGTCTAAAAGATGTAATCAATGTGGGAAGATGGATCGAATAAAAAGCAAAAAAAGGAAACCGTTAATGTGAAAATAGTAGTATCATTAATGTTAACAGCTTAAAGAATGATTTTAGACATTTCCTAGTATATGAGTAGTGTAAAGATGTGGAAACAGAAATAATTATTTCAGCAATAGATATAAGGCTTTTAGAAAAAGTAAAAATGGAGAAATGAAAAGTGATGGGTAAAGGAAGTGACTTAGTCTTTTGGACAAGATGCATGATCAGGTATAACACTTATAACATAGTTCCTCAGCCTAATGTTTCAAACTTGCTGTAGCATATACAATTATTGCTGGAAGTATCTGACATCTAAAAAAAGTCCACTCCCAGATCTGTCTAGAGCTCTTCTACTCACTTCAGGAGTAAGAAAGAAAGCAAAGTCCATTTTAATGTTACTCAAGTGTTCAAGGATCAAAAAAGAGGAAATAAAAGTGCTTTAAAACTGTAGCAAAGTCAGGTGCTATAAATGAAACAAGTGTCCTGCTATACTTTACATATCACACTGAAACACTTTAGGTCTAAGCACTAATGCTAGTAGCACACTGCCTCCCAATCGGCCATTTGCAGATCACGCCTCCTTCACCACAGCCTAGCTACACTTCTGAGGTTGTAAATGAAAGTGCTTTGAAAATGTGATTAGCTTAGTATATGGAGCTTTTGGAAAAAGGAAGAAGGGTGAAACTGAAAAAGAATACCTAATTTTGTTCTTTTCAATATAGGGGATTTGCAAGATGAGATGTGAAGATGATTTGTATAACAAAAATTTAATGATTTAGTAAACAACATTAGAAATGATTATGTTATAAGGGGTGGATAGACAAAGGATGAATAATGAAATATGTTTCTTGTTGTTTGTTTTAAGATTTAAGAATAGTTTGGTATTTATTATCTGAACTTAGACTTAAGAAATGTTCATGTGAAGTGGAGAAATCTGTAATTATACAATCACTTTTCATTAGTGTTAAAATATGCGCACTGATTGGTCAGCCTAACCAGCATGCCCATTGTAAATTGAGCATATACCAATAGAAAAAAGTCTGTCTACTGAACTACCATTGAGCGGCCAAACTTTTCTACTGATGTATTCTACAGAGCACATATTAAATACCAGAAAAATCAGGTACATTCTACAAAACTAAATAAACAGAAACACACCTGATTTTCCTTTTATTTCTGCACTGCAGTACCTCTGAACTGTTCAGATTTTCAGAGAATGTTCACAATAACAGATTCTTTTTTTCTTTGTTGCTTCTGCTGAACAGCACTGATACAAGTTCCATACATGTGTGCAGTATATCAGAAAATGTGGAAGAATGGGAAAACAACGTGGAGGAGCATTACAGCGCTGTTATACAAAGACATTTAAAAAGGTAAGCAATTATTTATTTTTTAAATAATGTCATTGTATAACACAAATAACCCACTCCTGGGTGAGGGTAATGCTGGATTCACCCATGTTTGTCTTTGTTTGATGACTGACTTCAACCTCGTGGTCAAACCATACGTAAATCAAGCATTACCCACACCCACTTGTGGGTTACTGCTTTAACAGACTATACATATATAATACTATGGAATGGTGTATCAATAATGCAACCCCTACTCTTTTTGAGTGTAAGAAGACAGAAGCCACAGCAGCTAGATGGTAGAGATGATAAATGTGAGGTGGAGATGAATTAGGAAAGTGTGTCTAATAGAACTTTTTTTGGGGACACTGATGCAAATGACAATGTTCTGGTTAAAATGAAAAAAGAAAAGCTTGATGAATAGCTAGCACTAATAGTCACAAACACCAAGACATTCAACAGCTTTGATGCTGCTTCAGTGTCAGCATCTATGGACAACTAAGGAGCAGGAGAAAGCTGTGGACTTCTGGTTCTGCAGAGTGTAACCCCATAAATGGAGAATACAATTCAAGGAATGTTAAGAAACCAAACCATTTATATGCATCAGCTATTTTGATTCATAGACTGTTACTAAGCTAATTATCCGGGGGGGGGGAGGCTTTATAACCCTAGTGAAGTCTTCCTGAAGAAATAATGATGCCCTGTATCCAAATAAGACACTGTGGGCCAAGCCCTCAATGTCCTGAGGAACTAAAGCAAAGTACGTTTAACACCAGCAAGATGAAAAAAAAAGCCATTATTGAGGACTAAACTGAAAGTACTTTGCTATAAGCAAATACATAATCTGTGACAAAATTACAAAATCAATTAGGTTTAACACACAAATAGTCATTTCAGCAGAGAACAGTAATGCAACATAATTGTTGAGCCTCTGAGCTGGCTGACAAGTTTGTGAGCAGGTTTGTTGAGAAGGAAACCGTTTCCCATGGAATATAATACTTTGGTAATAGTTAAAAAACAAATTGTGATATTTTTAAACAATGTTGTCAGATTGTGAGGAAAAGAAAGCACTGTCTGAAAGAAAACATTGGTATGAATGGCAGCTATTGCAGATATGAACATTTTGTATTTCTGAAGTATTCATTATTAATGAAACAAAAGGGACATTGCACAACTGGGGGCAACTAAATAGTTACCTCTTCTGTGAAACACTGAACATTAAATTAAAGACCACTTACACAGATGTTGCAATCAGTGTGGGGAATGAAGGCATATTGCAAAAACTGTAAACCTGTTTGCAAAAAATGTTAAATAAAGGACACATGGTTTGTATTTCATGGAAAATATTTGATTCCTTAGAAAATAATGACATGTAAATTACAGATAATCTTGAAAACATATACATATGTAAAAAGCAAAGAAAATAAACAGCAATTGTATACATGAAACTAGTGTACTTTAAGATAAATCAAACCTCGATGAAACTGTACCTGTGACTGAAAAAGAAACTGATAAAGTAGATGTGCAAACACAAAATAGACATGCAAGTATTTATTTAAAATTGTTAACCAGGTATTACATTGTCCTATACAGATGGCCTTAAAGCCCTAACTCTTTACTTCATCTCCTACAGGTTACTGAGAGACGATCTATGCCTGTAATACAAGGCATACCGAGATCCAGCTTTAATGGACCTTTTGCATATCTGCAAAATGAACAGCATCAGAACGACTAGATCCGAGATTTAAATTTTGCTTGTAACATAAATAAGACATGTCTGCGAGACAGATATGCATCTCAGAGTATCCCCATGGAATAGTCTCCCCATCCATGTGAAGCAGAATCCGTCCCTAGCCCTACTTAACAGTAACCTTGACCAATAGCTGGGAAACTGGAAATTCACTCCAGGTCTGGCTCACATGTCTCTGACAGACAGAGGAAGACAGTAATGCTCAAACTAACACATCCCCCAACATAACCTCTAGAAATTTCCTAATTAAAATACCCCCTCCTAATAAGCACCCATGATACCTAGAGACACAATTGGGATGGATTGCACAGCCAGGCTTATAAAGGCCCTGGTGATTGTTAGTGTAGTATATAACTATGAACCTATGAATGATTAAATACAGCACTTCCCAAGTTTAACACTTGTGACCAAGGTATTAAGAAGATCATTCTATGTTGCCCATATTATAACTAAGAGCATGACAAAGGTCCAAAGAAGTCATAGTGCCAATTTATTTGGTCCTTATAAGACCCATCATTGAGTATAATTCCCCCTTCGGCATGTACCGGACCACATATATGCAACCATTGGAACATTCACACGGGTTCATTAACAGGAGAATCCAGGGTATAAACACATTGTTCTATACAGATCGCCTTAAACTTCTATCTCTACACTTTGTCTCCTACAGGTTATTGAAAGGTGATCTATAACTGGCAAAGGCAGCATCCTTGGATCTAGGTCTGACGGAACTTTTGCACACCTGAAAAATGAACAGTGTCAAAACCACTAGATCTGACGGAACTTTTGCACACCTGAAAAATGAACAGTGTCAAAACCACTAGATCCAAGGATTTAAATTTTGCTTGTGACATAAAAAACCATGTTGGAGAGGCAAATATGTGTCTCAGAGGATCTTCAAGCTCTGGAACAGGCTCCCCATGCATGTGAAGCAGAGTCCATCCCTAACCCTATTTAAGCATAACCTTGTCCAGTAGATGGGAAATCACTGGAAATTCACCCTAGGTCTGGCCCCCAATGTCTCTGACAGATAGAGGGACACAGTAATGCTCAAACTAACATACCCCCCCAACACACATAATCTGTAGAGCCTTCGGAACTAACATACAGCCTCCTAATAAATGTCCATGATACATAGGGACACAATTGGGTTGGATTGCATGGGCAGGGTTATAAAGGCCCCGGTGGTCATTAGCTTAATATATACCTGTGAACCTACACTGATCAAAAATTACCATTTGCAGGCACACCCCATTTGAAATACAATACATTTCATAAGATACATAGTAGCAATCACAACAAACTAGAAATACTAGAAACTGACATAGGTAATAAAAATGATTAAAACAACTGCAGGCAGGCATAATAAAATTCACATCAGTAATGATATAGAAATTGCAATGGTTACAATAAATGAACAGTTAACTCAGGGTCATCATCATCATCAGCTCCCTTTTTCCCATTTTTTCTACATGAGGTCGTGGTGTCATGTTAACTGTCGCCAACTCTCTCGATTCAGTGCCACACTCACAGCCAGCCTTAGGCATAGGCCAACTAGGTGGCCGCCTAGGGTGCCGCTCTAGCAGGGGCACTTTTTCAGTGTTTATTTGGTGTAAGTAGACCAGGATGGGGGTGCCATAGAGCCCTTTTACCTAGGGCACCATTCGACCTAAGGCCGCTCTTGGCCACACTCCTGCCTTCTTCAACACTCATGCCTAATTGTCGCAGATCTTCTTTCACACAATCCATCTACCTCTTTGTTGGACATCCTTGCTTCCTCTTACCTTCTTTCTGTCTGTCCCAAATCTTCCTCACCAGATTGTCTTCTGCTTTTCTACACATGTGCCCAAACCACTATAATCTGTTTTCTTTGATCTTTTCTGCAATTGGAACTACTTTGGCTTCTGCTCTTATGTCCTCATTTCTTCATCTGTCCCACATTGTGCATCCTACCACCTTTCTCAGGCACTTAATTTCCATCATCTCTAGCTTCTTTAACTGTTCTGCCTTTACTGCCTTGGTTTCTGTACCATACAATAGTACTGGTCGCACCACTGTCTTGTACACCTTGCTTTTCAGCTTCTTTGGCATTCTTCTGTCATAGACTACACCTGATACTCTACCCCAGTTAGCTGCAGCCCCTCTGATTCTAGCTTTGACCTCTTCATTCAGACTACCCTTCTCCTCAACCAGCCCTCCCAGATACTTGAAGCTGTTTACCTGTTCCACTGTTTTCCCTTCTATCTCTATTCTCAGCTTCTTCTGATTTCCACAATTTGCTGCCATCACCACGTCTTATCTGTGCTTAGTTTCATCCCATGTGCCTTCAGATTTGCATTCCGTTCTCCTATCCTTTGCTGAAGGTCTAGCTCAGTCTGCCTGTACTGTTACATCATCTGCACACAGAAGCTTTGTTGATCTCTCCCCTCCAATCTGTTTGATAATGTAGTCCATCATCAGTATGAACAGCAGTGGGCTCAGAGCTGAACCCTGATGTACACCCACTCCCACTGGAAACCCCTCTGTGAGGCCGAACACTATTTGTACTTGAGTCACTGGGTCCTTGTACATAGCCTGCACTAATTCGACCAATGTTTCCGGGACTTCAAACCACCGCAGTACTGCCCAGATTAGCTTTCTTGGGACCTTGTCATATGCTTTCTCCAAGTCTAAGAATGCTCAGTTAGACTCTTTCCTCATTTATAGCTTCTTCTCAAGTATCTGTCTCAATGCAAACATTGGGTCAGTTGTGCTGCATCCTGATCTGAATCCTAACTGTTCATTTCCCATTTTATATTCTTCTACTCTGCGTATCCATTTATCAATCACTCTCTCCAGAACTTTCATGCAGTGTGGTAGGAGTTTGATCCCTCTGTACTGCCCACAGTTGTGGATGTCCCCTTTGTTCCTTGTACACTGGCACAAGTATGATTATTCTCCAGTCATCTGGGATACATTCTTTCTCTCCACACTGCTATTAGTACCCTCAGGAGCCATTTCTCACCTATCTCACCCAGCATCTTTATCATACCTGCTGTCACCTCATCTGAGCCTGCTGATTTCATCTTCCTTAGTGCTGTTCTTACTTCTTCTAAGGTGGGCTCCTCTTCTTCACTAATTGTAGGCTGTTTCTGGGGCAGTACAGCTTCTGTGGGGTTTTCTTCATTCTGAAGCTGATGGAAATACTCCTTCCATCTGCCTTTGATGTCCTGTGGACTGGTAAGCAGGTTGTTGCTGGCATGCCTTATGAAGGGTGTCTGACTATCTTCTTTATCTGTCTATCTCTGCCTTGCAACCTGATATAGTTTCTTTGTGCCCTTTACTGAGTCACTTTCCAGAAGTTGGTAGAGTGCCTCCGATGCCCTATTCTTTGCTACTGCAACTTCTTTCTTAGCTTCTTTGTTAGCCAACCAGTAGTCCTTCCTAGCCTGGTCAGTCTTTTCTATCTCCCATTTCTTCCTGCACTCCTTATTTCTTTTGATGACTTCCTGGACTTCTGCATTCCACCACCAGCTTTCCTTATATACCTTATTATACCTGGCTCAGCCGCATATCTTTTCTATAGTACTAACACATGCTGTTTTTAGGTGCTGCCACTCCTCTTCAACTCCACCTATTTCCTCCTCTTCTTGGGGTGCTAGAGCCCTGAGTAATTCCTCAAACTGCTGCACTTTCTCCCCAGTCAGCTTCCAGGTCTTCAGCCTGGTCTCTGTTGACCTTAGAGCCTTCCCTGACCACTGCTTGTAGCTGATTGTGGCAACTAATGGTTTATGCTGTGGGCCAACTGTTTCATTGGGGATGACTTTGCAATCATGGATTCTACCCCAGTCCTTTTTCCCTACTAGGAGGAAGTCTACCTGAGTTGCATGTTGGCTACTCTTGTATGTGATCTTGCGACTGTCTCTCTTTCTGAACCATGTGTTGGCTACTATCAAGCCATTTGCCAGAGAGAAGTCTAGAATGGCTTCTGCTTCTTTATTCCTGTTACCCCACCCATGTGGACCCAGGCAGTCCTCATATCCTGTTCTGTCTGTCCCGATATGTGCATTCAAGTCACCCATTCTCAACAACAATTCATGTTGTCTTGCTTTATCTAATAAGTCCTGCAACTGCTGTCTGAATGCATTCTTCTCCTCACTATCACAACCCTGCTGTGGAGCATATGCTGAGATTATGAATACTGCCCTATCATTACACTGGAGTCGAATTGCCATGAGTCTGTCATTAATTCTGATGATATCCCTCACTGCCTTCTGAAGCCTCTCTCTCACCACAATTCCTACACCATTTCTAGCCTGTCCCCCACCTGAGTAGTAGAGTCTGGATCCCAAGCCAAGTGGCTTTGCTGCACTGTCCTTCCATCTCGTTTCTTGGATAAACAGGATGTCCAGCCTCCTCCGTATCATCATGTCATCCACTTCCAAGCTGCATCCTGTCAGTGAACCTACATTAAGTATAGCAATTCTCAGTTCATGTTTGGCAGGTTGGTTGGTTTTACATTCAGCTTTCGGTCAACAGAGCTATCCCAGGTAACCCAGGCTGGGCAACTAGACACCGGACAGCCAGTAGCTTATTGGCCCAGGGCTGCTGGGCTTTATGGCGGGCTCACACAGGCCAATAGGGGCACATATACTCCTCCCACCGTTAACAAGGGTCCCTGGCATGGGTGAGAGTCGGTCGGGTCCTCAACCCACTTATCACCGGTAACTATCCATGCCCATTTTTGGCAACATTAGTCAACATGACCGAATCACCTAGAGCCGTCAAGTGGCTAGCCCTGCCACGGCACGCAGTCTGTGATCCGTGTTCGCCTATCTTGAGGATACTGCGCACCACAGTAGATGCCCAAAATGGTTTGTCTGTACAACTCTTCCCCCTATAGCGCACCATGTAGAGTCTGTGCTGCTGCCCACAGCTCCATTCATTGGTGAGTTTGAGATGGAAACACTCAGCATATTTTTCGGACATGGGAGAAACCCCATGGACACACAGGGAAAACATGCAAACTCCAAGCAGGCATTGGTCAGAGGTCAGGATCGAACCTTGTACCTTGTGCATGGGAGGCAAAGATCTTAACCACTAAGTTATCTGGTCATTCTCAGTTAACTCAGGGATACAGTGAAAGTGAAAAGAAATATATATGGCACAATATGTATAACAGAATAGAGATGTATTACTTGTGCTGTCCTTGTACTAGTCTGGAATGCTTGTAAGACTGGAAGTGGCTTAGAGTTGATGACGAGATATGACTAGGTGATGAGTCATGTTGAGAGGCAGTAGCTTTTGTCTTGCTTGAAGAGGTGATTTTTGAGGTGCAGTCAGAATTTCGGGAATGAGTCAATTAGTTTTAGGGTTTTAGTGAGAGCTTACCACAGAGCTGGCTCTTGTACTGAGAAGGTGTGAGTGGTGGAGTGAAGTTTGGCTTTAGGTATGATGAATGAAGGTGTGGATTGTGAGTGGTGTTGTGGTGTAAACTAAGAATTTTTTGTGATGTTCTGCTACAAGTAGGATAAAGGTTTGGAGTTGGAGTAATTCATATAGTTGTGAACCTAAAAGTAGGTTGCCTTTTAGTTTCATGGGAAAACATTTGTTTTTTTTTCTTCTTTCTTTCTTTCTTTCTTTCTTTCTGGGTGAGGCAATGGTATCTATGGGAAGGCAGTTGGATTTTTCCAGGGTAAGGCAGTAGTGTCCATCATAAGGTGAGGTAGTGATGAAGAAACAAATAATGTTACAGACTGTTTGAAGGGAGGTGTTTTTTTCCTTCCCAATGGCTGTTCTGGATGACTGAGAAAGAAAAGGAGAAATTGTTTTGGCCCAGGAGATGAGTGAGTTAATTTTTGATTTTGATTTTTCCTGTGTGTTAATGGAAGTCTAGAGATTGATTAGTCCAGTGACTTGGACATTTTAAAGGTGGACTGGAATATGGTGATGATTGTGATGAAAGAAGATACTGCCAGCACAGCTAGCTGGAATTTTGTAAATAATTATATGTCATTGGTGTACATCGAAATGATTTATACAAGATGCTTGTGTTACAAATGTATTAGCACTGTATGTCATGTGTATATCAAACTGCTCTGTACAGATGTTTGTGCTGAAAATTAATTTGTAAGTTCTGTGTTTAAGATGTATCCACAGTGTGACCTACTGGAGGAGAACAGAAATATATGTGTACTAGTGTAACTGTGTAAATGTACATATTTTAACAGTGGAAACAGACTACAGGAGGTTATCCTCAGCACAGCAAACTTTAGAAAAATATCTGAAATTAAATTATAGGTTATGCCACAGAGATGTTTCAATGCAGCTAGAGACGCAAAGTCTGTAGTAAGAAGGTTTCTGTATTGTCCTTGGAGTGAACTAATTGCTACTTTTGAAGCATGAAGGAATGCAATTGTTTGATGACTTCCAACATCTGCCAAAGATCTGAGTAAAAGCCCTTGTCTGTATATTTTTACAGGTAGATGCTAAATGCTGCCAGCTTCTAGCAATAGGAGTTTTGGTCTGGAAACTAGAAGTTAGACCAGAAATTATGTCATTTTGCAAGCTATCCCAGCAGTAATAGCTTGGATATTAATTTGAGAAGTCTCTTAGTGAGACAGAACATTCTGTATTTGTTCTTGGACCTGACAACAATAACCATTCACTACATCATCTACCTTGCTCTAATGAAGTAAGTTTCTAGAGAGCAGTATAATTCTCTTAGATTCAATCAGGAATATAGTAAAGATTAGTTAAGATGTTTTTCTTTATTTGTGTGTGCCTGTGCATGTCATTTTAAATATTTCCTGTGATTCTGAACTGTGATATCACTGTGAATTGATATTGAGTATTGTGTTGTTCTTTTATTATTTATTATGAAATATATTTAAACCTTTCATTGTGGGTGATCTGTGTACAGATGTTTTGAGAGTACTTGCATATTTAATTGGTGACACTGTGTGGGCCACTCCTAACAACTTTGCTCTTGGTCAAACTACCATTTCTATTAGTATTGCACAGTAAAACTGGACACCCTTTGTTAAGGACCCTAAAGTAGCTGATAAGGAGGAGTGACTGGTGGCAGTGATAACTACCTTATAGTCTGGGCAGAAGGGATCATGGCTAGTAACTATGCCAGCCTTTCCCAGGTGTGTGTCTGTAAATCAAACATCAAAGTGTGTGTGTGTGTGTGTCAGCTACTTGGGCAGGGACACAAAGCACTGGTTGGACAGAGAGGGTGCTGGAGGTCTTGGCTTGGTCACTCAGTTGAGATCTTAACTCTATTGCTGTGCCAGTGGGGAGTCCTATTGGGGATCTGGAGGGAGAAGGAGAAACCAGCCCCGGACCGATTCTGGTCTCTGTGTGCTCTTAAGGGAAATTGCACTTGATGCAGAGAGCTGCATCTAGAAATACTGTGTCTACTTGTCATCCTCTCAGTGAACATCCCCCACTGTTGCCAGTGGTGAGGATTTAGGCTACTTCATTACTGGTCCAGTGAAGGGTCATCACAATGATAAAGAATGAAGAGGTTTATTGATTGATTGTCCATTTACCAGGAAAGCCCAATTCTCAGTGGAGGCCTGGGAGAAAAGCTCCACATAAATAGACAATGAATAAAAAAACATTTTACATACATTAGCTGGTAACATTTAACAATAAAGAAAAACATGTTGCATACATTCAGTTGGTCATATTAGCTTAAATGAAGTCGGTTATTATAATCAGGGATGTAAAAGTAGCTCAGGGCATACAGCTACAAACAACACAGTTGTACTAGAGAAGGAGACAAAGAGCAGGAGTCAAAGCAGCAATACAAGCAGAAAATGTTAAGTAGCAGAAAATGAACAGAACTAAGCAAAGCTTGGGATTACAGTAAGTAAGCAAACAGATGGAGAGAAAAAGAGAGTGGGTAAAAAGTTGAGGATTGAAGGTAATAGGTTAGAGGGTATAGAGGTGAAAGATGAAGCTAAAACAAAAATGAGGTGTGATAAAAGAGGTTGGCAAGGGAAAAGAAAGAAAAAGAGAAAAATGGATGAGTTTAGTCACGGGGTCTACTTCAAAGGATAGAAATTTCACAACACTGAACCCCTGATTATCAAAGACCAGAGAACCATGGTATGATCACTCTTACAAAAAAGATAAGGGGTAGATGAATCACCTTAATGATAACTTCCAGTAAAGTATGTTTGTGTGTGTTATACACTAAGTGTTGGAATGAAAAATGTTCACAGATGCTGCAGGCAGTGCTTGGTGAGAAGCCAGATTGCTTGCCATAATGGATTCCATATACTGGTGAAGCTGCATTGCAGGCTTCAGAAGTTGGGAAGACAGAAAGCCTGGGACGATGTATTTGTGCGGTCCCCCATCCTCCTATGAGGATGGCTTGCAGTGTTCTACTTTCAAAAATAGTAATTCCAAAAAGGACTAATGGCCCCACAAGGCTGTCCCTCAACTTCGTCAGGAAGAATGTAGGTATGATGGCCATGCCAGCCTACATGTGGAAGTCCTGTGCTGTAAAGACTCATGTCCATTCAGCTCCACCTGTACATCAGACATGGATCCCTACCAGCAGTACAAGGCCTGACTTACAAGAGAAGCTGCTGCACCACAGAACATCTGTAGAACATAGCCTAAACTTACTTGAGGGCTCATCTGGACTGATAGGTTCAGAAAATTTAATAAGGAAAATGGAAGATGCAATACACTGGTAAAATAATACATGGAAGATTGATCTGAAAAGTTTTGAATGTTTAAGAAAGGAAAAAAGAAGAATATGTCAATATAAAAAGTCAGAAACATGTTAAAATAACAAAATATAAAGAAAAACAAACAGGACGTAATACCATTATTAGGAAAAGAGTAAGACAAAAAAGCAAGAGAACATGATAAAGGAAACAATGTAAAAAAATCAAATTATGCAACTATTAAGCAATAATATGAAAAAATGTATGACAGAGACAATAGTAATTCTATAGAATAGGATGTGAAAAAGATTTTTTGTCTTTTTCGGCTTTTCCCGGTTAGGGGTCGCCATAGCGGAACTCCGGTCAGCTAATGATTGGCAGTAGATTTTTTTATGGTGCCGAGTTGCCAGCCCAACACCCAACCTTAAGCGAAGGCACGCCCATTCACACATGTCTTTTGGAGGCCATGCAGACTCCACACAGAAGGCACTCTAGCCGAGAATCGAACAGGAGAAAGTACAGTTGTGAACCTACCATAAATGTTGATGTTTGAGTGTATTCGCTGTTGCAGTCATTACAATTGGGTTATCCTGCTGGCAGGCTACCACAGTCGGCCTGAATTCCAAAGCCTTGGTCCGGCATCGGTTGCTGTCGCCTCTTCCCTGACGTCAGTGCGCCAGGGGTATAAAAGATGCAGCCGATGCCATTTTCTTCAGTTTTTCTTGCCCCAGATGTCAGGTGCCCCCAAAAGGGTAGGCTAAAAAACAATGCTAATAAAATCATGCACTAAAATAACAATACCTTCATCTACAAGCAAATACACCACATAGGTTATATAGGATGGAGAAGTACAGATAAGTCCCAGCAAAGAAAGGGGGATGGTGGGTGGGTAACCTGGACTGCAACAGTGAATACACTCGAACATCTACATTTATGGTAGGTACACAACTGTACTATGTTCATCATGTTTCACTGTTGCAGTCATTACACTTGGGTTGAATCCCAAAGCTGAGGTTGGGCGGCTGGGTCTAAATAGAATTTGGAGTAGCTATAAGGCCCTACAAGACTGCAGTGGCAAAGCCTGCTCTGGATTTAGAGTAAAGAGGCAAGTGGTAGTGCTTAGTAAAAGTGTGCACTGAAGTCCAAGTTGCAGCCTCCAAAATATCCTTGGTTGGTACTCCTCTGAAAAAGGCTGCTGAAGTGGCTGCTGCCCTGGTAGAATGTGGTCTAATGCCCTTAGGCACTGATTTACCATGTTGTGAATAGCAGAAACGAATGCAGTGTCCTATCCACTTTGAAATAGTCTGCTTTGAGATAGCCTTTGCTTGTGATCCTGCAGCATATGCCACTAAATGTTGCTCAGTCTTTCTGAAAGCTTTAGCTTTGTCCAAGTAGTAGCATAGCTGTATGTGTATGTCCAAAGAATGCAGAAGTCTCTCCCCTTTATTCTGCGGGTTTGGGTAAAAAGTAGGCAAATTAATGGTTTGGTTAAGAGCCACACTGGACACTACCTTAGGCATAAATGTTGGGTTTGTCCTTAGAGAAACCCTGTCCGGATGGAAGATAATAAAAGGTTCCACAGCCATTAATGCCTGTAACTCTGAGACTCTTCTTGCTGAAGTTATTGCTAGGAGCAGAGCTGTTTTCCATGATAATAACTTTATGTCAGCTGTATTGGCTGTCTCAAAAGGAGGCATTGTGAGTTTTTCCAAGACAAAATTGAGGTCCCATGCAGGTATTGGTGCTTTCCTTGGAGGTCTTATGTTTTTGGCCCCCCTGAGGGACTACCTAAGCAATGGATAATAAAAAAATAGGTGGGTCTGTATTGTAATGAGCTGAAATGGCAGAGGCATGGATCTTAATTGATGAGCAGGATAGGCCTTTGTCCAGCATCTCAGTTAGATATTGTAAAATCTGAGGAATATTTGGAACAAGTGTGTCAATTCCTTGTGCCTGGTTCCAAGCACAGAATCTCTTCCATTTATCTGCATAACATTTTCTGGTGCTGGGCCTCCTGGCCTCCAAAATAACATCCATAACCGCTTTAGAGAGAGGTGTATTCTGAATGGTTACAGTATCCTCCATGCAGCTAGATTTAGAGTTCCGAGTTGGCTGTGCAGGATCTGATTGTTTTGTTGGGTCAGTAAATGAGGAATTTGAGGCAATGTCCAGGCTGGGCCTTGGGGCAAGTTCCTTAGGATTGGGTACCAGTGTTGGCATGGCCAATCCGGGGCAATCAGTATAATTTGTGGCTTCCCTTGTCTGACCTTGAGGAGTACCTTGGGGAGGAGAGGCAGGGGAGGAAAGGCATATACTGTAAGGTTGTTCCAGCTGAATGACAGGGCATCCACTTTCCATGCTTGTTTGTGATAAGTCCTTGTGCAGAATCTCTGAAGTTGGCAGTTGTGAGGAGAGGCAAAAAGATTATGTCTGGGCGTCCCCATTTCCTTATCATCATGCTGAAGATTTGTGGATCTAGTTTCCACTCGTGAGGGTCCATGAGGTTTCTGCTTAGTTCGTCTGCCAGAGCATTTGTTCTTCCTGGCAGGAATTGTGCTTGCAGGTGTACTTGGTAAGTCAATCCTGTGTTCCACAAAATCATGGCTTGTCTACAGAGGGGGTAGGAATGTGTGCCCCCTGCTTGTTTATGTACCACATGACTGTGGTGTTGTCTGTCTTTATCAGCAGCTGTCCTGGATGAAGTAGGTCCTTGAAGGCTGTCAGGGCATTTTGTACAGCCAGCATCTCTTTTTGATTGATGTGTAGATGCCCTTTGGCTTGGGGGCCATGTGCCCTGAATACATTTTCCTGCCATGTGGGCCCCCCAGGCATAATCTGATGCATCTGTTGTTAGCGTTTGCCTGGCTGTGGGTAAAGTGAATGGCTGTCCCTTGTTGTGGTGACAGGCCTGTGCCCACCATCGAAACTCCTGTTGTAGGCAAGGAATGAGAGAAATTAATGATTCCAGGCTGTGGCAATGTTGAGTCCAAACACGTTTTAGGTACCATTGTAGTTTCCTCATATGCAGTCTTGCATATGGAATTAGCAAAATGCAGGAGGCCATGTAGCCCACAGCCTGCTGAATTTTTCTTGCAGATAACTGGGTCTTTGTTGCCATGTTTTCAAAGTAAGAAGTCAAATGCCTTTGTTTGTCTGGCGTGAGATAAGCCATCTGGGCAGTTGTATTTAAGCTTGCACCCAGGAATATTATCTCTTGAGAGGGTACTAGTTTTGATTTATTTTCGTTTACTGTGTACCCTAGGCAAATTAGTAATCTTTTTACAAACGCCAGATGCTTTAGTAGAATGTCTTTGGCCTTTGCTTGAATAAGGCAGTCATCCAAGTAGGGATGTATTTGAATTCATTGTTGTCTGCAAAATGCAATTACTGGTGCCAAGCATTTTGTCATGACCCTGGGCGCAGTAGATAAGCCAAAGGGCAGTGCAGAGAATTGGTAGTACTTTGAGCCAGCTATGAATGTGAGGTATCTTCTGCAAGATTGTCTGACTGGGACATGCAGGTATGCCTCTTTGAGGTCTAAAGTTACAAGCCAAGCCTTCTTGCCCAGCATGGGCAAAAGCTGCTGCAGTGTCAACATTTTGAATTTCGGAAAGTCCAGAAAAGTATTTAGAACAGACAGGTCCAGAATCGGTCTCCATGCTTTGTCCTTTCTTGGTACTAAGAAAAGTCTTGAGTAAAATCCTCGTCCCTGCTCTTGTTGTGGCACTGGCTAAGTAGCCCTCATGTCCATGAGGGATGAAACTTGGTTTTGTGCCTCTGCCCACTGATTGTGTGGCAGGTCTGGCATACCTTTTGCCTTTGGAAGGGTGTGAAAGTGGAACCTGTAGCCCTGAGAGACTATATTTAAGACCCATTTGTCCTGGGTAATCATGTGCCAATTTTGTGAAAAAAAAAGTGCTAGCTTTCCCCATAAGGGTGCTGCCAAAAGATAAATGCATTGGATTGGCAGAGGGACGTCATTGGGACTGTTTCCTATATGGCTGTGATTTGTTGTCTTCTCCGCTTTTGGAGGTAGAAGCCCCCCATTGTTTGGGCCTGTATGAGCCCTGTGGCTGTAGTCTACCTTTAGGGCATCTGTATCTGCATCTTTGTGATCTGTCTGACACAGGAAAGGACCAATTCTTAGAAGGCCAGTTCCTGCTAAATATGGGTGGCTGCACCTGTAAGAAATCCTTCACTGTCTGCATAGATTTAGCTTTATCCTCCATTTTCTTCAACACCTCTTCTGCCTTAACACCAAACAAAGTATCATGCTGTAATGGAGCATCCAATAATTTTGCTTTAACATGTTCAGGCAGAGTCTGTTCTTTTAACCAAGCATGCCTTCTAATGACCAAGCCTGTTACAGCGGCCCTGCAAGAGGCCTCCAGTGAATCATAACTACATTGCAAAGTATGTTTCCCTACTTGTTCAGCTGCATGCAATAAATCCTGCAATTCCTTGTTCTCAGCACATTCAGAATTTATCAACATTTTCTGTTTTAACAGAGACATTAAATATTGCTGATATTTAAGCATATGAAACTGACAATTTAAAGCCCTTACAGCCAAGATAGCAGAAGTGTAAACTTTTTCCCCCATCTGTCCAGTGCCCTAGAATCTCTATCTGAGGGGACAGGGTTTCTTGCAGTAGCAGCTTTGACCCCTTTGGGACCTTGTGAAATAGTTTCTGGGTCAGCAGCAGGGTTTTTATATAGAAATTGATGAGAATCTGGAACCCTGTAGTATCTGTTTGGCTTAACAGGTGCAGGAGGTAAAGAGTAGGGAGACAGGCCGGACTCTGAAAAGACATCATCATCTACAATATCTAGAACAGGAGGAATAGCAAGAGGTCTGTGCTGAGGCAGTAAAAGAAAGTCTCTGAGCCTTTTCTTAGAATCTGAATAATCTTGGCTCTCCCAGTGGAAATGCTCCCTCATGGTATGCAAGGTTTCCCCAAATTAATAATCCTCAGGAGGAGAAGCTGAAGGAATAGATTCTTCAGCATCAGAATCCTTATAGGGAGGAATAGAGTATCCCTGTTCTGAAGAGGAGTCAGAGGAAATGGAAACCTGATCAGAGGAATCATATGCAGTGTCTTGCCTAGGCCTCTTATCAGGAGGGGGATGGGAGCCCCTGATCAAAGTAATTAGGTCTTCGGCCATTTTGAGCATCTGTTTCTTAGGCATAGAAGTCTGTCCTGGAGAATGCTGTACTTGTTTTCTTGTCTTTAAAACTGTTTTAGTCTTTGTCTCTGATGCTGAAGTTGGCTTGATATAAAGCTGTGTAGGTCTGAAAACACCCTCAGAAGCCGATGCCTGCTCATCGGCTCTGGACCCATCTGAGGGATTCGTTTCCGAATGCCCAATACCTTGAGTATCCAGAGGCCTAGCTGTCTCCACGTTGGAGTCAGAGGCGGCCTGTGGCTCTGAGGTAGCGGGTGTCAGGGGCTGCGAAAGCGCCTCACTGAGAACCGGCGACTGGCCTAGAAGAGGTTTCATTGTCGGTTTTGGACCTCGGATGCCTGTCCTTTTCTTTTTCCTTGCGCTTTTTATGAACTCCGGTCGTTGGCTGTTCTGACGGCATTATGTAGTTAAACCTTTGGCCAAAGTAATGAAAAGCAAAATCGTACCGACGCTTAATAGTGCATTGGTTAAAACTAGCACAAAACCGACAACTAGCAATGTCGTGGTCAGGGCCTAGGGAAGGAATACAGTAAGAGTGAAAATCCTTATGAGGTATTTGCTTCCCACAAGAAATACAATTGTTAACTTTTTCTGACATTGGTCTGGAGCAAGAAAAAAGTTTCCCCAACAGGGTACTTAGCTTTATTGAAGACTTCAGATCTGAAATTCAATTTCGAAAATCTCAGGAGTTGGCCGACTGGCACTTGCGAACTACTTTTGCTTCAGGCACCGCGCGGCAATAAAAACTGAAGAAAATGGCGTCGGCTGCATCTTTTATACCCCTGGCGCACTGACGTCAGGGAAGAGGCGACAGCAACCGATGCCGGACCAAGGCTTTGGAATTCAGGCCGACTGCGGGTAGCCTGCCAGCAGGATAACCCAAGTGTAATGACTGCAACAGTGAAACACGATGAACATCCTCTTGCTGTGAGGCAACAATGCTACCACTGTACCACCGCAGCTTACAGGATGTGAAAAAGATCTTCTTCTTTCGGCTTTTTCCGGTTAGGGGTCGCCACAGCGGAACTCCGGTCTGCTAATGATTGGCAGTAGATTTTTTTTTTTACAGGTGCCGAGGTGCCAGCTCGACGCCCAACCTTCAACAAAGGCACGCCCATTCTACGAATGTCTTTTGAATGCCACTCAACCATGGGGAGGACATGCAGACTCCACACAGAAGGCACTCCAGCCAAGAATCGAACGGGAGAACCTCTTGCTGTGAGGCAACAATGCTACCGCTGCACCACCGCGGCTCATAGGATATGAAAAAGATAAGAAGTAAAAATATAGGAATGAGAACAAGTGCCAAGACGACAGTAGAAATAAACTGGAATAGATGCCACATACACACACACACATATATGTGTGTGTGTTTGTGCATAAGAAACAGGTGTGTTGCAAAATACAGACTGAATGGATAAATGAAGGAATTTAGGAGGAAGAAGTGTGTATGAATCTGGTAAGATACATATAGAAAAAAGGGAGAACTAAAAAAAAATCAGCACTGGAGGCCAATCATATCTTATATAATGTTGACTTTATAATATTAATGCAGTTACTATATGTAAAGTTTAACAGTATTATGCAGAATATAGTGAATATTTGGAATAAAATAAAAAGTTAAAGAAAATGGAGAACATCGACATTTGTGCTGTAACAGACACCTGGTTCAAGGCAGCAAAAAGCATCCCTGCACTACCAGGCTATAACTCATTCCATACCTTCCAGCCCCAGAACTTGGACTGAAGTTCCAAAGGTGGTGGTATTTCCATATTCATAAAGGATGCGCACACCTCCAGACTGGTAGCCCAACATAATGCATCTGAGATACTTCAGGTGCAGCTAACATTGGGTAAGACAGTGATTCAGGTCGTAGCCTGCTACAGGTCCCCAACCATGTCCCAAGTCTCACACTCCACATTCCTAAGCACACTGGAGAATATCAGGGTCCAACCTAACATTCTAATACTGGGTGATTTCAACTACCCCTCCATTAACTGGAAAAACTACTCATGTACCAATACACTTGCCCAATGCCTTCTGGAATTCATTAATTTCAATGCCCTGGACCAGCTCGTTCTTACCCCCACTAGAGGTACCAACATCCTTGACCTGGTCATTACTAACATGGGTGACCATTGCTCTACACCAGTAGTCAACTCCTCCCTGGTTAGATCTGACCACAAACTAATCACCTTGGAAATCCACATCCGTCCCACCCCCACAAAGGTAACCACCATGAAAAACTTCTTCAAAGCTAACTTTAGGTTCTTAAAAACAGAGGTGGCTAACTTAATGGCACCCATGCAAATGGAGGATAGTTGAATGACTGCCGAATCATACACCAATGCACTGTACGAACACGTACACAAATGCATGGATCTTGCCATACCCAATAGAACCAAGATGCTCTCCTCAAAAAAAAAGGAAGCCAATCTGGTGGTTCCCTGCCATAAACAAACTCTGCAACAGAAGGAGGAAAATGATGCGGAATACAGTGAGGTCCCAAGACTGGAAAAACTCTCTTATCAGCCTCAACAAAAGGTTGATATCCCTCAATCAAATCCTCTAAAGCTAGCTATGAAAACAGAATTGCAACAGATAGTAAAGACAACCATAAGGCCTTCTATAGTTATGTAAAGAATATCCACGGCAATACCTAGATTTGCTCTGAGCTGCTGCACAATGGTACCTCCTATCCCGAGCCAACAGATATTGCCAATATACTGGCCGACAGATTCAGTGCCAACTTTACCCCTCCCCCCTGAAAGGACCAATCACAATACCAGTAGAATGCAGGCAACCAGTATTACAGATGCACAGGTTAAAACAGCACTGTCCAAGGCCAAGAATACAGCTTCTATGGGATCTGACAATATCCTCGGCTGTGTTCTACAAGAACTAACAGAGTGAACTGGCACCCCACCTGTGTGACCTTTTCAATCACAGCCTCACCTCAGGCTTTGTCCCTACCGAATGGCACACTGCTACAGTCATCCCTCTCCACAGGGGAGGAACGAATACAGACCCCAGGAACTATCGCCCCATTAGCCTGATGAGGCTGATATGCAAAGCTATGGAACACATCATCATGGACCTAATAAACAAGGATATAGGGAATCTCCAAACTCTGGATCCTACACAGATTGGTTTTGTGAAGGGTAGATCATGCCTGCTCAACTTGGTCAAATTCTTTGAGTCAGTCACTAGAGCTGTGGATGAAGGCAAGGTGGTTCATACAGCCTACCTTGATCTGGCCAAGGCCTTTGATACCATTCCCCACTCAGGAATCATAGAAAAACTCACTAAGCTAGGTATCAACCCCTGTATCACTAGGTGGGTTGCAAACTGGCTCACAGATAGAACCCACAGTGTGAAAGTAGCTGACTCCAAGTCAGACTGTTGACCAGTCACGAGTGGAGTCCCATAGGGTTCGGGCCTGGGTCCTCTCCTGTTTGGTATCTACTTCTCTGAAGTCCAGGCCAACACAAAGGGACTCTGGCTGACAAAGTTCGCAGACAATTGCAAGTTGGGAGCTATTATTAACTCCCCAAGTGATGCTGACATCCTACAGAAAGGCCTCAATAAGACCAAAGACTGGTAGCAAACCATGGCCTTAAGCTCAATGCCAAAAAATGTGTTGTCATCCCCTTGGGAAAAACCCGGATCCCTTGAATTACCACATCGATGGTAGTCCACTGAACACAGAAGGTGTTATAAGAGATCTAGGAACACAGGTTGACAGCAACCCTTCTTTTGACCACATTGCCACTGTGGTCAGAAAGTCCTTCTATGTGGCACATCTCATTACTAAAGGTTTTGCATCCAGGAAGAAAGAGGTCATTATCTCCCTCTACTCTTCCCTCATTAGGCCAGTCATCGAGTACAATGCCTCATTTGGCATGTACCTCACTAGACACATGCAACAACTGGAGAGACCACAAAAGTACCTCACAAAGAGGATCCTAGGCCTTAAACATTTGTCCTATATGGACAGACTCAAAAAACTCCAACTATTCTCTGTCTCATGTCGCCTACTTAGAGGTGATCTCTGCTTGACTTACAAAGCCATGTCTGACCCAGCTCTGTTAGAAATGCTACATCTAAAGAAATCCCAATCCCCCTGCACCACACGCTCCAGAGACCTTAACCTCATTACCACAATCAACAGAACATGCTGGAGGAACAGGTTCATAACCCAGAGACTCCCCATGCTATGGAATAGACTTCCCATACATGTCAACCAGAGCACCTCACTGGCCCTCTTCAAGAGGAATCTTGATGAGTGGATGAGAATTAGAAAATTCACCCCTGGGATCACTCCAGGGGCTCTACTCGACAAAGGCACTAGGAACTAAGGTCGGGTGGCACGATGCCAGGGTAATCCTATGGGCTAGGCTTGTTAAGGGTCCAGGGCCATTAGCCTAGTACACACCTATGAACCTATGAAATGTCCATATCAATAAAATTACTTTTACTACCTGGAAATGTACGTGAATACGATGTGCCAGGAGTATAGGATAAAGCAAGGCATACAAAATCATTTTGATTAATGAAAAGTTGTGGAGTAGGACAAAAGACAGCCAAATTATTAGAGTCAGTTTACAATAAGACATGGGTAAAAGTGGTGGTAAATGGTTAAGTAAGACAAAAGATAAAATCAGATAATGGAGTACATGAAGGATGCCTCATGGGTAGGGTGATTATTACTTTTATCTGTTAAAGTAGTGATAAAGAACAGTACCAAAAGATTAAATGATTCAAGTTAAAAAAAGAGATATGTATGTCAAAATGCCATCAATACTATAATGAGCTGAGCATTTGATACTAACAGGGAAAGAAAATTAATTGAAGTAATAACAGAAAGTTATAATTAAGTTTAAGAAAAATAGGGCTGGCATTAAGTAAAGAGAACTGTAAAGAGTAAGGTTAAAATTGTTGAGGTATACTTTTCTCAAACTAAAATATCAAATTTTGGTGTTATGTTTTGAAGGGAAAAGTATTTAAAAGGTAATGAGAAACAAAGTAAATTAAATCATAAAAGGCAACCTTTAAGCCACCTTTTAAAAAGAAAGTATGTCTATTTTATTCAGTACTGGTGGGGACATTAGCATATTAAGGGGATTATATATGACTAATGCTGAGAAAGAAAAGGAGCTATTAAACACTGTGTTTGATGTATTGTAGAGATCATGGCTAAATGTGATTATAAAATGTATTTACAACACAAAAGAAAAAGGAATATCGGAAATGATGAACCCTCTTGTTCATTTAGCATCATACCACATACTTTATGTATTCAAGAAGGTGATGTCTGAGCAGTTCACTTAGATAAGAAAATAAGATATGTAAATAAAGGCAATTTTGTTCTACATAAAAATAAATAACAGAATGAAAGAAAAAGAAATTCCCTAAAATATACATAATGAAAAAGCTATTGTATGGCAATAATAGTGAAACATAGGAAAGAGTGATAGGGACAAATGATTTATCTTTTAATTAATGCAAAGCAAAAGCTAGAACAGGGACAATGAATATTCTGGACAGACATTAGATTATAAATGCTTAAGCATGGATATCAGTGACACATAAATTACCAGTTAAAGGAATGATAAGCTCTACAGTTAAAGGAATGATAAGCTCTACAGAACACACAAAAAAAGAATTTGTAATATTTACGGGTCTATATTATAAGCTCGACTGCTTAGCTTGTCAAACGGCGAAACGTCAACAGCTAAACGGCGAAAAATTAAAATCGCGAATGGCCACTTACAGTAATTTTTTCATTGGGAAAGAATTTGCTTGGCCATTATTGGGAATTTGCCCTTTCCCAATGTAGAGTGATCTCGGAGTTGGTATATTTAGTTAGGGTGTGTGTGTGGGGGGTGAAGCCCCCCACTTTGTTAGGGTTTGGAAGTTTATTTTAATTTGCGACAACCAAGCAAATTTTTTCCTGATGAAAAAAATTTGCGTAAGTGGCCATTCGCAATTTTAAGCTTTTGCCGTTTAGCTGTCGATGTTTTGGCATTCGACAAGCTAACAGTCGAGATTCTAATATAGACCCTATTCAAGGATATGCATCAGAAAAGACAATGGAGTATATGTTTATCAAATGCACAACCGTTACAAAATTTTGGAATAGGATGACAAAAAGAATGAAGCTAGAATTATTGAATAAGTTAAATATGTAATTATGTACAGTTTATGACAAGAAGAATAGGAAAAATGTGGATGAAATAGATTAACTAGTGTTTATACGTTTGTGGTTTCCTTGGAATGGAAGAGATTAAGAAGTTTTATATAATGAGAGATAGGATGTGAATCAAACAATTAAAAACAATATGTTTTCACTGTGGCACAATGTTAAAGAAAAACAGTATGTCATACAAGAATTATTTACATATAATGTAAATAACTGAGCAGGTGTGCAGACAGACGTTTTCACTATCTAAAATTCAGATGCTTGGCATACAAGAAAAACAGTTTGAGTCACAAAGATTCAAATACACTCTATATCAAATCACAAACATTAAAAAAAAAAAAAAATCTATTTTTTCGCAGGGTGGCAATCTACTCATTACCCCCACACCCTACTGTTAATTCTATATACCAACTCTAAAACTGAACTACAGTGGGGAAAAGGCAAATTCCCCGATCCCCACGGCACCACAATGCTGTTCTGAAAAAAGCTGGTTTGTGCAATTAGCTGATTCTTTATCAGCTGTACTGGCTTTTTCCCCTTTTGGAATGTTGCCATTATGGGTCTACTTCTAAATGCCGAAATCCAAAAATCACGAAAACAACAATCCCGACACGAGAATCCCAAAGCGGGAAACACCAAATGACCGAAGTTTAACCAGACTAAGTAAACACTTGCCCAAATCAAACATGAACACTCACCGCACCAGCTAAAAACCACCTGGATGGGGGGCTATGCCCCCCATAACCCCAAACTATATATACCAACTCCAGGACCACACTACAGTGGAGAAAGGGCATAATTCCCCATGTTGGGCAAGTGTTTACTTGCCCTGCTTAAACTTCAGCCATTTGATGATTCCTGGTTCACAATTCTTGTCTCGTGATTTTCAGAAATCAAGATATAGGAGGAGACCCATATATATATATATATATATATATATATATATATATATATATATATATATACATACAGACACACACACACACACACAAAACAGATGCATATGATGTGATAAAAACATGTAAAATAAAGACAGCTGCTCTGGGATCTTGTACATCCACTTGAACTATCATTGGCTCAGGTTGATAGGACCTTAGCAAAATGTCTCATCTTGAAGATGTTACCACAGGAGTACAGTACAAACTCACCACCACCACATGCTGCACTACAGCAACAGTGCTGGAAAATAAATCTAAGCATCTTATATGATACCAAAATCAAGTCTTGTGATCACCACAAAATAAAAGATAAATGTGCACTGCCTAAGAGTCATTTCACAGAATGAAATTACAATGAAAGAATGTGGAAATTTCATGTTAGTGTGCACATAAGATGCCAAATACCAGTTCTCAAGGTAACAGTTTTGCCACTAAAAGTCGACAGATTTTTTCAAAAATTATTTTAAGAAAAATTGCTAAAGGAAGAAAATCCTCTCTTTATTGTCAAAATCCTTATTACTTCTGCATTCAGTGACTGTATATCTGACCTGACAAACAAAAAGTATTCTTGGACTGCTTTCCTTTTAATAGTCAGATGACTGACAAATTCTTCTGTTAGACGAAAAATAGGATAATGCACTTGACCTTCATGATCAGTAACCTTTGATATGGGGGTCAATATCAGAACATCGAAGTATTAAAACTTCAAATGTTCTGATATCGAACACTATTCAGTGAACACTAAGAATAGTGAAGCTGCAGAACAGTGAATTCTTTCCTCGGGAAAGAATTCGGTTGGCCATTTCTGTGGCTTCGCTATTCTTAGCGCGGTGGTGGAAAGTTACGGGTTGGGTTCAGGTAAGTGTGCAACTGTTTGTACGTTAGGGTTAGGGGTGGGTTAAGTGAGTTAGGGTTAGGGCACGGGTTAGGCGTGGGTGCAATAGTGACGGACCTTAGGGTTAGGGTTTGGGTTAAGGTAAGTGGGTAGATAGTAGTGTATGTTTAGTTTAGTGTAGCATTAGATGTAGGAATTTAACTGTATGTGTGTGGTTGCTGTTTGTTTGATGTGCTTGTGCTGTGTGTGTGTGTTTCGGAGCAGCAAATTTTTTCCATGGGAAAAAATTTGCTGTTCTGAATGTTCAATATTTTCATGTTTAGATGTTTTGGGGCCGATGAAATAGCGTTCGGTATTTTCGATAACGTGATATAAACGCTGATATGGTACCCTGTGCTCATCACCTAGAAGCTAACTAATGGTACTACAGCTGGGGAAGATAACCTATAAAGAAAATGATTTAATATTGTTCAGAGAGTTTGTAAATATGGCTTTGCCTACTAACAAGGTTTGTTTTTAGTTTGAAGAAATGTTTTTCCCACAGCAGACCTATTCTTCCATCAAAACATTTATCCCTTGCACTAGCTCTAAGAGCCTCTTGCTGGAATTCTCAAAAGCCTCTAATCCTTTTAAGATGCATCTTGCAAACTGTTTGCTGTATAGTGTCGCCTACTTTCTTATAGACCAAAGAGACATCAGGACAGAGAAGGAATTATACTTCTTATATTTATATGTATGTCATAGCCAGAGCTGAAAGTACAATAGTGTAAAATCTTGCCATAACAGTAGATATCCTTTTTTAAGCAAATTTATTGAATTATCACTTGTGACATAGGCAAATTTACATTTATACAAAAGTAATCAAACTATATTAAGAAATTAACAAACATTATACTTCACATATATTGCTATATATAACATTACATAAATTATTCAATTCCTGCCCCTTTTTTAAACAGGAAACATCTTTATTAAACCATCACTTACAACATAAGCAAACATACATTTATATAAATGAAAACAAACCACACCGACACAATGCAAGTTGCAAGCATTTTACATCACAAACCATACTGACACACTCACAGTCGCAAACATTACACATCAATTATAATCAATCCTATCATTTTCAGTCAAACATTACATAGCTCATTTAAGTCCTGCCTTCTCTTAAACCTCATTCCTTGCCTGTATGTATTGTTCCTGCACTTCCCATTTTTTCCTATGTAGTTTGCTCCTACCCTTTTCTAAAGATCTCAGTTCCAGTTGTTTTATCTCTTTTACTATATTCACTAATTCTAACATAGTTGGTTTAGATTTTGATTTCCATTTTCTAGTAATTGCTTTTTGGCAGCCGGCACAGCAAGCCCTTACCATGTCTAGGCAATTCCGATTCTGTATCACAGCTCAGAAAAATCATCTCCCTCGTCACACCAATTCACCCACTCAGCATTTCTGACAGTGCATCCTTTAGGGAATCTTTAAAGTCCACCAACCCACCGCACTTCCAGAAACTATGTTCTCAAGTACCTCTATCTTCCATCTCACACCTCCACTACTACTTGAGGAAAATTTCTCTGGAGTCTACTTCGGGAATAAAAGTATCTATGTAAACATTTCCAAGCAAAAAACTAAATCTTCTAGTAGATGTCCTTCTTTTCACTGTTGCAGTATTCATCACCACTGAAATCTCCTGCCAAGGTTAGTCCAATGTCTGGCTAGTATACCAAATCCTTTATCACCTAGGGTGCTTTGTACCTCAGATGTATACTGTCTGAGCAAGCATAAGGCATAAAGGTGATGTACGTACACTCCCAACTCAAAAATGAAATGCTCCAGGAAAACCAGAATCCCCAGTGGAAAGGAAAATATATACATTCAGAAAAAGGAGAGAAACCTCTCAGCCAGCACTAAAATACCACCCAGGCAAAAGGGGGAGGGGGTAGCAGTGAGGGAGTGAATACGGCAACAGTCAAAAGAAAGACATCTACTGTTACGGTAATATTTTACACACCTGTACTATGTCCTTCTATATCACTGTTGCAGTATTTATCACCTCTGGGAGAGTACAAAAGCTACAGTGATGGCATGGAGAAGGAAGGCAAGGAGAAGCCCTCCACAAACTCATGCAGGATAGCCTTGGCAAAATCTGTCCTGGCCCTGGAAATAACATCTAATTTGCAGTGTTATGTGAAAATGTGAATTGTAGATCAAGTAGCAGCTTCAAGGATGGAGATGGTGTCCAAACCTTTGAAGAAAGCCCCAGAAGGAGGTCACTGCTCTAGTAGAATGAGCCCTCATGGAAGCACACAATTGCTTACCATGAAAGAAAAACAAAAGGAAATGGCCTTGGAAATCCAGGAATCGCTGGTTTGCTTACAAATTGCCAAACCCAATATCCTGGTATGATAAGAAACAAAAAGCTGATCAGATTTATGAAAGGCCTTAGTTTTGTTTAAATAATATCTGAGTTGTCTATGCAAATTCAAGGTATGCAAAACCTTCTCACTAAAAGATTAAGGAGAATGGAAAAAAAGAAGGAAGCTGCATAGACTGATTACAGGACAGCTCATTAACAGCCTTGGGCACAAAAGCAGGATTTATACATAGAGACACCCTGTGTAAAAATAGGGGGGATCATCATTAAGGCCTGTAGTTCATATTATAGACTTCTGGAAGAGGTTAAAGCAACCACTAAAACAGTCTTCTAGGTGCAATGTTGTAAAGCAGCAGCAGCAGGCTCAAAAGGAGCCTGAGTTAGCTTTTCAAGGACAAAAGTACGATCTCAACAAGGAAGAATGGGCTTTCTTGGGTGTCTAATATAAAGGACACCTTTAAGAAACTGCTTGACATCAAACTTAAAGGCCAAAGGAGGAGTAAGTGGCAGATAAGCAGAAATGGAAAACAAATGGGCTTTCACTGAAGAATATGGTAACAGCGTGTAGTAGTTCACACATGCAGGAAGAACCAAGATGACTCCACCTGAAAAGGGGCCTTGGTGATGTTTAAGACACCAAACAGAAAATCTCTTCCATTTGGACATATATGATTTTCTGGTATTGAGTTTCTTGTCCTCCTGCAGGACCCTAAGCACATCCTCAGAAAACTGGTGATGGAAAGGAATCAAAACCCTATCATCCAAAGTGTCAGTTGAAAACAGGACACATGAGAGTGAAGGAGAGTGCCTTTCTTCTGTGTGAGAAGTCCAATGTGGTGAGGTAACGTGTGATGACTGCTCCTGGCCACATGGAATACGAGGGGGAAACCAGTGCTGTCTGGGCCAAAAGGGAGTCACCAACAAGACTTTTGGAGAGTTCTTCTCAATTTTATGAAGCAATCTAGGAAGAAAAGGAAGGGGATGAAAGGCATATATGAACATTCCTTTCCAAGAAAAAGACATGGCATCCACTTTCCAAGCTAAAGGACTTGGGACTCTGGAACAAGACTGAGGGAGTTGCCTCTTCAGAGGGAGGCAAAAAAATAATAACCCCACAAATGAACTATGTCCAGAAACATATCCCTGTGAAGCATCCACTTATGAGGCTGTGTCCTGCACCTGTTGAGAAAATTTGCCACAAGACTGCCCTCTAAAAGTATACAGGCTGTCTGTAGGGTCACCTGCAGATTGATGGCCATTTCCCATGCTTGAAGGGCTAACAACCTGCAAAGAAGGTAAAACCTCATGCCCCCTTGTTTGTTAATGTACAAGACTGTGGTGTTGTCCATATAAACCTTCGAGAGACCAGGATCCAGAGCACATGGAACGTTTGAAGGGCCAGAATGACAGCCATTTTCTTGATGTTGATGTGATCCACCCTGTACTGAGGGGACCAAAGGCCTTGTACCTTCAGGGTGCCTGAAGTGGCTCCCCACTCCAGCTCTAATGTGTCTTCAGAGAGTTCCTGAGACAGGTGAGGTGGGTAGAAAGGGATTGAGAGAGAGATGGTGAATCCACCAGTGAAATTCCAGCTTGAAACAAGGGAGCAAAGGAATGAAATGGTCCAGAGTGCAGGTGTTGAAGCAAGACTGGTTTCAGGTACCACTGAAACTTTCTTATATGCAGCATGGCCCACGGAAGCATGGGGATATTGGAGTCCATGAACCCGACAGTTCTGAGAAACCCCCTGACTGGAAAAGAGGATAGGGGAAGCAGAGACAGAAAATAATTTGTGAGAAACAAAACCTTAGAGGCAGGAAAAGATGCCAGCATTGGAACAGTCTGGAACCTGCAGCCTAGGAAAACATTATCTTGAAATGGTGTCAACATTAACTTACGAAGATTGACAGTGAACCCAAAGCTGTGCAACAGAAGTTGGGTAAAATGAAGATCCTGCACCAGATTGGAATGGGATGGAGCCTGAAGCAAGATGTCATACAGATAAAAAAACATTTGAATGCCATGAAGCCTGCAAACGGGGCTAGACATCTGGTAAACACCCTTGGGGCTGTTGAAAGCCCAAATGGCAAAGCAGAGAACTGAAAATGAGAGGCAGAAACAGAGAAACGCAAATATTTCCTGAACAGAGGGTGGATAGGAATGTGAAGGTAAGTGTCCTGCAGATCCAAGGAAACCAGAAAGGCCTGGGGAATCAACAGAGGAAACAGAGTCTGAAGAGAGAGCATTCAGAAGGACGGCAGTATGAAAAAGGTGTTCAGAATGGAAAGACCTAGGACAGGTTTCCAAGACCCTCTTTCCTGGGGACCAGAAACACCTGGAATGAAAATCTAAACCCCTCTTTTTCTGCGGAACTAGCTGAATGGTACCCTGGTCCAGCAGACCCTACAATACCCTGGAAAATGAGGAAGCTGTTCTGTAGAGGGATGAGGGATACCAAAAAAGGAGGGAAGGGTTTTCCAGGTCATAAGGTAACCCTGCTGGATAATGGACAGAACCCAGGTGTCTATGGTAATCAGCTGTCAAAGTGAGACAGAAAGAGACAGAGAGAAAACTTCAGGGACAAAGGAACCTGGCTGAGATGAAGGGAAGGTGGACAGTCAGATTCTGGTTATCCAAGGAGGCAGCCACAAGTCTTGCTTTGATATCATTTGGCAAGGCCTGAAGGTGAAGCCAGGAATAATTACCTCATCACACAGCCAGAGAGAGCAGCCCTAGAAAATGCATCTGTTGCATCATAGCTGTAGATTAGTGTGTGTGATATAGCTTTAAGAAGAATTCCAGTCAGTGGGCACATGCATATAAGTACTGAGCACATGCAAGAGTGCCATTTTGAATGAGCACCCAGAGTGTGAGGATGTATGTATATAGTCAGTTAGATAGTTTGTTTGAGTTCAATGTTCCTGCCATTCATCCTGATGTGTTTGTATGCAATAAACTACTTAAACACCCAAGCCTCAACGTCTTCTTAATGTACACAAGGTGAGCGATAATAGCTCCATTTGATAGAGTGACAGGTAACCTGTGAACTGGAACTGAGCAAGAAGAGAGTTGAGGCTTTACCCTGAGAGTCAGGCAAATTAGAAATAATCTTCCCAATCTGGGAAAGAAGAGATAGGATGTACCTTGTCATATGAGTTTGGTTACTGATGGCCCTGAAGGTTAAATTAGCTAAAATATATTCCTTTTTACTGATCCTTTCCACGGCTCTTCTGTCCTTATCCAAAGGAAGGAGCTTGGAAGAAGGAAACTACCTAAAAGGCTTGTCAGAAATCACTGCAGGATCAAAAGAAGGGCACTTGTACAAGAACTTGCAGGCATCTGGCCCCTTACAGAACCTGTCAGGCTACTTAGGAGTTTGAGGCTGAAAATCCAGCATCAGGGAAGCAGCAGAGAAGGTATCCAATAGGGCAGCCAACACAGGAGGGACAGCTGAAGGTTTAGAAGAGTTCATTTGTAACAAGTCATAACACCTCTCCTGGACATTTGACAGTTGGGAACAATCCCATTTGAAATGCTCCATCATACACAGGACTATGTCACCAAAGGAGAGCTCCTCCAAAGGAGGATAAGGGCTGACAGATTCCTCCTCCTCAGAGCTGTATTCTAAAGGTGAAGGCAACTGAGAGGAAAAGGCTAAGGAGTTAGCCTCAGAGTTCAAATCCTTGTCCTAAAACGTCAGGTCTCTAGCCTCCTTAGGGGTAGAGAACCAAGGAAGTGTATGAACCAAAACCCCCCTGAGGAAGCCTGAATGCCATTCAAGGCATTGAACAAGCATTGAGTGAAATCCTGTCATGTCATTCCCACTGTGGATCTCTAACAGCTGAAACCACATGACTTTTCTTAACTGGAGCGTCCACTCTGACAAAACACAGAAGTTTGGACCCCTGCCTGGATTCAATTAAGGTACCTGGTCCCTCTTCCCTAAAAAGGATCTGAGAAATCTCTCTAGGCCCTTCAGAAATAATCAGCCATGGTTGCCCCTTAATGTCCACAGAGGACATTTTCAAGGCCTCCAAGGACATGTGAGAAGCAGGTTCCTTTCTGGCCTCTGAGGAAATCAAGACTGAATAGCAGCAGTGGTAGGCCTATACTTCTCAACCTTCTTTTAAAGAGGTGGTTGTACTTCAGGGCAACCAGATTCTGCCATGGTACACTGGACCAAAAGCTTGACACGTTGGTTCTCAAGGTAAACAGAAAGTGAAGAAAGGCAGCTACACAAGCTCTCGGGTACAAAAGCCTGAAAAATGGAACACTGAGTGTGGCAGTGAGATGCACCTAAGCAGAACAGGCACCTATCATGGTGGTCTTTATGGGGAATTTGCCTCTCACACTGACATTTCCCTTTCTTGGATGAAATGTAAGACATTGAGCAATATAAGAAAAAGAAAAAACCCAACAGGGTACTTATCTGAAAGAAGTAAGCTCGGCATAACCAGTGAATATGAAGGGAGTTCAGACCGACGTATGACACTGACATTCAGATTGGCAGCAATGAAGTTCAGAGTTGGGGACACTCAATGCCCTACACTTGCGCAGGGATCACATGTCTGATGTACGATGCTCCCTAAGTAATAAAGGCTTTCGTATACTGGCCGGACATAGGGCTATCCTTGGCAGGAGATCCCAGAGTATGTTTGCAATTAAGGGAATGACTACTTAGTAAGAAAATGAAATAATGCCAGCAGCATCTCAGTTAGAGATATTTTCTCCATGTAGTTCATTAAGCTTCAACAGCTACTTCCAACCTCCAAACATACATATATTACTGGGCTCAGTACTACCAGTATTGAGTATTTATTTTCTTTCATTTGTGTGGTCTAGCTGGGCGGCCACGGTGGTGCAGTGGTTAGCATTGCTGCCTCACAGCAAGAGGTTCTCCGGTTCGATCCTCGGCTGGGGTGCCTTCTGTGCGGAGTCTGCATGTCCTCCCTGTGGTCGCGTGGGTTTCCTCCGGGTGCTCTGGTTTCCTCCCACATCCCAAAGACATGCTGCAGGTGGATTGGACACTCTAAATTGGCCCTAGGTGTGCATGTGCCTTCTGTGGAAGGTTGGGCGCCGGGCTGGCAACTCGGCACTGTAAAACTCCACTGCCATTCAATGTGCGGACAGGTGATCCGCTGTGGCGACCCCTAACCGGGATAAAGCCGAAAGAAGAAGAAGAAGAAGATTTATGTGGTCTAGCTGCAATAAATATAAAATAGTCACCATCCCCCATTCTTTCTTTCTTTAGCTGGCATCCTGAAATAGAATCTAAATGCAGTGCAGAGATCTTTCTTAACCCTCCATGAGCATAATTTAACCTACATTTCCAATTTGGGTGCTTCTACTAGGCAGTGACCAAAATGCTTGAACAATGTTTTTTTTTCACAAAATAACTTCACTGAGAAAACATCCTTGAATAACCAATAGACAAAACTATCCAGCAGTATATCAAAACAATTAATAAAACCTGCCCAGTAACATATCAATACCTAGATATCAAAATATGATCTGTGTAAACGTATATTTATATACACCCAAAAAGTCACAAAACGAGAGAAACATACAACTCTGTTTAGTTAATATAGCCCCACCTCAATGACATAATGTTTTCTACCGGTATCCCCAGTCAGTGGACTGAAATACATTAGACCCAGGCCAAATTTAGTCTTAATCATATAACATACTCTAAACAGAGCAGAAGAAAAATATTCTGTTGGACGGCATTCTTTTTAACAAAGTACTTCAGAACCTTAAAATTCTTATCATAGGACCAAAGTTGGTATGTATACATGGCAAATAACATACCTACATCATGATCTTGTGGACCATACTTCCAACATTTAAACATAATGTCGCATACCATAGTTTTAAGTATTTTTAACTAGTCAAACACTTATGAAGGGAGTCGCAAATTGTCTGTATAGACCCCATACAGCCAAAACACCAGAAAAGACTAGTTTGGAGGTTATGAACAAGTTGCCCAACTGGCTGCATCTACTACCCAATACAAGAATTATTGCATCTTTGGACATAACCAGGGAATATGCAAATAATCTGTATGAGGGCTGCAGCGTTACCAGCACACATCATTATTGACTAGTACTTGTGCTCTCGTACGATGACAGGTAGTGCCATCTATGTAATTGCTTGAATCTAAAAAATGATATTTGGGGCATGGCTCTGAAATGTTATGAGTCCTCAATAAAGGAGCACCATACCTTCTCACCCAAAGTTCCCCCATGCATCTCCCACCAACCACATTTGATCTGATCTATGATCCCAACTACTTCCTTCTATAAAAAGGTGTACCATTGAGACAGTATTTGAGGCCTCATCAGGTTGTAAATATCTCACTTAGGCTTAGATTTATGGTATCTATTCCAGAGCTGCAGGTACTGTCAGAAGTTTAATTTCCTAACCCTTGACTGACCTTTCAATCCTGAAAACTAATAAACTCTCTCATATGTTGATCCAGCAGATCAGCTAACAATAGATAACCCTATGATTTCCATTCCTCCGGGAATAAGGGTTGCCCACCTACCTTATACAACTAATCTACCCAAATTACATTCTACCCCAGTGGTTCTAACATTCCATGGAATACCTTTTTAATGCTATTCTCTTATCATCTACTCCAGGTCACCAAAACCAAAAACTCAGCAGGTGAAGCACTATTTTCCTGCACTACATCCAAGCTATGGAACAACCTTCCCACTATTATAACTACCCTTCCTTCCTGCAGTCTTTTCAAGACTGCACTTAAATCTCACCTAAATTCTCACTGGCTTTGTCCTTGTCCAAACCCCGTCTAATACCCCCCTTCAACCCTTCTCTCCTTTCCCAGATTTAGATAGCATATCCCCTCTATCACTATAAAACTGAACTGAAGATTACTCACTGCTTGTTAATCGTTCCAGGATTTAGTTAATCATTTAGTCTTTTATTATTGTTATCTAATTACTGTTTAGATAATTTGTAGCTCTGTGTTTTACTTCTTATTTCTCAATGTTTGTAATTAGAGCTTGCTACTCAATTGTACCAAATTTGCTCCTGTTTTTCTCCATGTCATGATCATCTCTACTGTATGCATTCCTTGATTGTTATTGTTTACCATCTACCATGTCTTTCTGTGGAGCTTTTCTCCCCGGGCCTCCGCTGAAAAAGGACCTGTGTCCAGTTGGAATTTTCCGGTAAACAAATGTAAATAAATAAAAATAAAATAAATATCTACCGGGGTCCTATTCACTGCACTTCCCATATAGTCTAAAGTGTCTTTACCTTCTTAATCCTCTTTTGTAATTTTCCTGGGTCCCATACCAAGCATCTCTCATACAGACTATGCTGTATTCTAAACACATACATCATTCATAGGTAGGTACTAGGCTATCGGCCCTAGGGCCCATACAAGCCTAGCCAAAAAATGTACCCTGGCCTTCGCCACCCAAGAGAATTATTTTCCTGTGCCCCTGTCGAGCAGAGCCACAGAAGTGATCCCCAGGGTGAATTTCCCATTTCCCATCCAATCATTAAGATTTTTCTTGAAGAGTGCTAATGAGGAGCTCTGTTTGACAGATAGGTAGTCTGTTCCAGAGTATGGGACGTCTCTGGGACAGGAATCTATCCCTCCAGCATGTTCTGTTTATTGTGATGACAAGGTTTAGGTCCCTAGAGCGTGTAGCTCGGAGGGATTGGGATTTCTTTAAGTGGAGCATGTCCAACAGCTCTGGGTTTGACGTAGCTTTGTATGTTAGGCAGAGATCGCCCCTGAGTAGGCGATATGCGATGGAGTAAAGCTGTAGTTTTTTGAGACGGTCTGCATAGGGCATCTGTTTGAGGCCAGTAATCCTCTTTGTGAGGTATTTCTGTGGTCTTTCCCGTTGTTGTAGATGTCTTGTGAGGTACATACCAAAAGGGGCGTTGTACTCTATAATGGGTCTAATGAGTGATGAGTAGAGGGGAACAATGACTTATTTTTTTCTGGATGAGAATCCTTGTGATGAGATGAGCCGCGTAGAAGGATTTCCTGACCACTATGGCGATGTGATTATCAAAGGAAAGACTACTGTCCACCTGTGTCCCAAGGTCTCATCACATTTCATACTTCAAGTGGAAATTGTAAGGGTGGATTCGCAGACCTAACCTGTAGGAATTGCGTGTAAACTGCAGTGTACACATACTGCTGGATGTTTGGTAGTGCCCAGCTTCTTTGTCTCCTGCTGCAGACAGGATCCTTCTAGCTACCAGTGGAAAAATTCCCTCCCATAACAAATCACCTATCATCCATTGTAACCAAATGGAACATTTTGTAAAGGCAATGTGGGGTAGGTATATAGCTAGGAGTATGAATTCTGGCAAGATTATCATTTTGACAGCTTTAATTTTTTGCCAGAAATTAAAACTTGAGCTTCTTCTACCTCTATAACATTGAGGCCATACTTTTCAGAAGGAATGTTAATTAATGTCTGGTATACGACCATGATATTTATGTATCATCATACTCATGTAGGTAATTTCTTCCACGATCAGTATCCCATGTACCACCAGGGTATCTCCTTTTTTTCTCACATTAGGAATTCAAAGTTAATAGACTGAACTTGTTCATATTTAATCTTTCTTAACCAACTTAAGGTAGCAAATCAGTATAACATCTGCAATATACGGGACAGACCCTCCTGTGGGTTACTGAACTATATCACCCTGCCATCAATAAACCACATAGAACTAACTGTACACTGGTATGCAACTGGCATTCCAGAAGAGGGGCCATTTTGCGAATGTAGCAAAGAACCTGCCTGATGGTAACGACTCCGAAATTAAACTCCCTGGCTATAATATCTGTAATGACCAGATAAAGAGAAAGGTGGTGGCACTGTTTTAATATTTTCCAACTACCACCATGTTTCCCCCTACAATAAACCAATACCAAAATTCAAGTCAGCGTAGCCTCTTGTTACCTTCCTGAATATAAGCAAATGCAAATAAATACACATTAATGTCCCTTATATTCCACTGGGAGCTATACTACATTGGATAGCCACAACAATTCCACAAGAAAGAATACTACTAGGTAATGTCAATATCAACCAGATGGACATAGGTTCATGGGTGGACACTAGGCTAACTTCTCTGGAGGGCCAGTTTAAGCTTAGCCAATAAATTGGGGTCAGAATCAAACTTTAACCATTATGACAAATCCATCACGTCTAGCTCCCCTATGTCTAGCATGCTATGTCTAGCATGAACTTACACAGCTTCACACAGTTAATTGATATACACATTACAAGACATAAAATTCCTTACTACTTCAGATACAATGCAAGACTTTCTCAATGACCATCTCTCAATTTATACAACCAGACACAGGATCATAGGAAGCTACTAGGCTATTGGCCCTGAGGCCCTTACAAGCCTAGTCAAGAATTTAGCCCATGTTCCAACAAGTCAGCACTGTATGCCACCGTCCAGCAGGGACACACGTGGAATCGGGGGGGGGGGGCTATTTTCTGTTCCCCATCCAGTTATTTAGGTTAAAAAAGGTTAATGAGATACTCTGCTTTACGTGGAGAGAGAGCCGATTCCACAAACGGGGGAGTCTGTGGGATACAAATCTGTCCCGCCAACAACTCCTATTGATGTCACAGACCATGTTGAGGTCACATGTGCCGATTACTTGAGTGGAGCTCGACTTGTGGATATGCAGAAGTCCCATCAAGGGGGGGGGGGGTCTGAGATTGCTTTGTACGCCAGACAGAGGTCACTTCTGAGGAGTCTATAGAAGACTGAATAGAGGGACAGGGCTTTTAGCCTATCTGTGAAGGGTAGATATTTGAGGCCCTAGATTCTCCGGGTGAGAAACCTCTGTGATCTCCCCAGCTGATGCATGTGCTTTGTGTGGTACATGCTGAAAGGGGCACTGTACTCAATAATGGGTCTTATAAGGAAAGAATACAGGGATGTTATGACCACCTTGCCCCTGGATGATTAATTACTAATGAGGTGGGCCATGTAGAAAGCTTTCCATACAATGGAGGCAATATGGTGGTCAAAAGTCAGTTGCTATCAACCTGGGTGCCCAAATCCCTCACAACTGACGGTGTGCTTAGGACCTTATCATCAATGTGATAATTTATGGGGACGTCACTCTTCCCAAAAGGGATGATGATGCATTTTTTGGCATTGAGTTTGAGGTCATGTTTCTGGCACCAGTCATTTGTTTGGGTGAGACCCTCTTGGAGGATGTCCACATTACTAGGGGAATTGATGACAGCACCCAGCTTGCAGTCATCTGCAAACCTGGTCAGCCATAGCCCACAAGATTTGGCCTGCACCTCTGAGAAGTATATCCCAAACATCAGAGGCCCCAAGACCGATCCCTGGGGTAAACTGCTTGTTATGGGTCTACTGCTTGAGGTGGCTTCCCCTATTTTGACCAGGTGGGTTCTATCAGTAAGCCAGTTTGCTACCCATCTGGTAACATATTGATTGATGCCTAGTTGAGTGTATCTATTATACCTGAGTGAGGAATTGTATCAAAGGCTATGGCCACGTCAAGGTAGGCAGTGTGCACTGTCTTCCCCTCGTCTACGGCCTTGGTGACTGTCTCAAAGAAGTCGACCAAATTTAACAGGCATGACCTCCCCATGACAAAACCAAACTGTGTGGGATCAAGTGTCTAGAGGTTGCCAATGTTCTTGTTAATGAGGTACATGATAACCCATTCCATGGCCTTGCAAATCAGGCTAGTTAGGTTGATGGGTCTATAATTTTCTGGATCGGTGGACGCTCCACCTTTGAGCAAAGGGATGACAGTGACTGTCCTCCACTCGTTTGGGATGAAGCTGGTACTCAGGCTTTGGTCGAACAGGGTGCCTAATGGCACTGCCTGAGTTCATGTAAGGATGCAGCCTGAGATGTTATTAGGTCACATGGAGGCTGTATGTTTTGCCTTTGAGAGGACAGTGATGACTTGCTCCCTACAGATAAGGGGAGGGGGCAGGTACTGGTGATGTCCTGTTTTTCTGATGGGGGGGGGGGGAGTGAAGTTTTCACTGAACCTGTCTGCCAGAAGGTTGGCTATATCTACAGAGTTAGTATATGTGGCGTCCTTCACCATCAGTTCTGAGTAGATCTGGGTGCTTCCCTTGATATTGCGGACATATGCGAAGAAGGTCTTATGATTGTCTTTAGTAGATGTGACCAGTTTGGACTCGAAGTTTGCTTTGGAGGATTTCACTAGTGCTCATATTTGCTTGTTCAGGCTAAGCAGAGATTACTTCCAATTAGGCACCTGCTCCTTCTTACTCCTGGACAGCAATTTTTTTTCCATTTATTACAGAGTTTATTTATTGCAAACATCTCACTCATCCACTTAAACATCATGTTTATAAAAACAATACACAGCCTGAAAATCCTCCCATTAGACAATGCCATAAATGAATTCAATACAGCCTTCCTAAATATCATAAAAGCCTTCACCTCCTAGATGGAAGAGACCAAAAACAAATAATCCAATTTAGCTATCCCAAAAGAGCAGAATACAAATGCACGATAAAGAAAAAGTATGGAAATAATGGCAAAAACATAAAACACCACAATATCTCGAAAACTTCAAAATGCTCCACAGCTGTACTACAAAGCAAATTAATGAAGACAAAGAAAAAACTATACCATAACATTCAACGCAATATTAAACATAATCCTAAAAAAAAAAAAAAAAATCCTGGTCAGCCATTAAAGAAATCTCACATCCCAGCCAAAAATCCAAGCTTTACTACTCTCCCAGTAACTCACCACTATAAACTACAATACAATTCAACTCTTATTTCATAGATAGTAAAGTGTACCTAATCAAGGATTCTCCATCATCTAATCTTAAGCCTGTCCAACAGCTACATATCACCACATCCACTTTCACCTTCAAACCTGTGTCTACATTCTACATAAAACTACTCTTAAACAAACTCAAACCATGCTCTACCTCAGCTGATGACCTTCCAAGGGAGTACCTTAAAATAGCAGCCAATAGCATTGCCTATACTGTCTCAATTCTTACTAATAGGTCAATTCAGGAATCCCACATTCTGACTTTGTCTGGAAAGAAATTGCACATGATCCCTCCACACAAAGGAGGGAATTCAACAGACATCACTAACTTTATACCTATAGCAATATTATCCCTCCACTCACTCCAGAATACTTGAAAAACGTATTCAAAAACAATCGCTGAACTATCTCAGGAAAAATGAACTCATCTCCCTCACAACACAACTTCCATTTCTTCCATAGTATTAACACTGCTGTCTAAACTTTATAGATACTGTCAATAAAGCTACAGTTAATGGCAAACCTGCCTCCTCCTCCCTATTTTTCAGATTTGTTTAGAGCATTTGACACAGTTTGTCCCAGCAAACTTCTACTGCAAATGTCCCCTCACTAGGTCTATCTCAGCCCACTCATCTATGGTTCAAAAGCTACTTGTCCAATAAGTATCCGAGAGTAAAATGGCACTGCACCCTCTCTCCATACATCTCAGTCACCACCAGTATACCACAAGGCTCTATCCTTGGTCCCCTCCTCTTGAGCATTCTCATCAACAGTCACCACACAGCACACTTCCCTAATATAATACAAAATGCAGAAGACTCTACACTCAGTATGCACATCAGCCAACATGGCACATCTAAAAAAAAAAAAAAGAAAAATTGCTCAAACATCTAAACTATGCTTCACTATATTCCTGACTGAATCTAAGAGAACTACTATACCCTAGCTAACTTACTTAAGAGCAAGGGAGATCTGGTGAATGGTTCTTATTGCTGTTGTCGTCAGGTCCAAGACAGAATACAGAATGCTGTCTCTCTCTCAAGGGTGTGCAAAAGGTATTCTTCTCTATTAGATTGCTGAGGAAAGAAATCCGGCAGGTCAACAGATTGGTTAATGGAAAATCCAGAAATGACCTTGGCCAAGAAAGAAGGGTCAGTACGAAGGGACACCCTATCCGTGTGGAAGATCATGTAAGGTCTCTTGACACTCAAGGCCTGCAGCTAAGATACTCTTCTCGCTGAGGTAAGTGCTACTAGAAGTAAAGTTTTCCATGACAAAATTTTTAAATCACATGAATCAAAGGGCTTGAAAGGAGGACCTGTGAGAGATTGAAGCACCAAAGTCAAGTCCCAGGGTTTTAAGGGAGGCTTGACCGGAGGTTAAACGTGTAATACTCCTTTCAAAAATGTCTTGCATAGGCGGTGTGACATAATCGAAGAATTATCAAGTCCATTATGAAAACTGGCAATAGCTGCCAGATGTACAGTGATTGTCGATGCAGAGGCTCCTGCATGTAAAAGAGTAGTCAGATATTGAAGGATCTTTCGAATAGACATAGAAAAGAGATCTATGTTCTGATCTTTGGCCCAAATAGAAAATCTAGTCCATTTACTAGAATAAACTTTCCTGGTGGTAGGTTTGTGTGAAGCCAGAAGAATTTCACGAACAGGAGATGGGATGTCAGGCAGCCTGGCAATCATTGGAAGTGGAGGAACCAAGCTGTGAGCTTGAGACTGTGGAGGTTTGGATGAATCAGTCCCTGAGGATGAGATAACAGGTCTTGGGAATGATCCAGGATCCACGGGCTGTAAATCAGATGAGACCATAGAAACGGAAACCAGACTTGACGGGCCAGTAGGGGGCAATGAGGATCACTTTGCTTCTCAACCTCTGAGCTTTCTGGAGAAATTTTGGAATGAGGGGAAATGGGGGAAAGGCATACAGAAGATCTGGGGGGCTAATCGTGCATTAGAGCATCCCTCGGGGGCAAAGTAGCTTCTGCATTTGTAGTTTAGGGGAGAAATAAACAAATCGCAGCAAGACTTGCCCAGTGTCGGAAGATCCGATCCGCTGTTACAGGGCTGAGGGACAACTCATGAGGCATCAGGATGTTAATGCTGAGATTGTCCGCAATAAGGTTGGAACTCCTGGGAATGTGCATTGCTATAAAAAAGCAGTTTGAAGCTACCGCCTAGTGCCAAATCCTCATGGCTTCCCAACACAAGGGGTAGGACCTGGTTCCACCTTGCTTGTTGATATACCAGACGACTGACATGTTGTTCGACTGAATTGCAATGGTCCCATAGGGTAGGGATGCATGGAACACTTGCAATGCTAAGAGAACTGCCCTCAGTTCCAGGACATTTATATGCAAATTGGCCTCCATGGGGGACCAGGTGCCTTGGACCGTCTTTCCCTGGAAATGCCCCCCACATCCTAACAGGGAAGCATCCATGGTCACTTGGCCATGGGCTAGGGAAGACAGAACGGTTGACACCAAAGATTTGTTTGTGGCTTCATCCACCATAGCATTTCTTCCTTGCAACGGTTTGTAAGACGTATCATGTGATCGAGTGGGTGAGTTAGAAACAACCATTGTGCGGAAAGGAGCCACTGCAGGATTCCCATGTGCAACCTCTCCAGTGGTACTAACGTAATGGCAGCCGCTATGGAGCCTAAGAGTTGCAGTATAAGACGTGCTGGTACATAGGTCTGAGGAAGAAGGTCTGGGATTTGGTGTATTATTTTCAAAAGCATGTGGGAGGGGAGAGAGGTTTGACAGGATGTTGCGTCGAAGGCTGCTACAATAAATTCCAGTGTCTGCATTGGGGACATTTGAGATCTGTACTGGTTGATTGTAATCCCCAAGTGGAGAGTGAGACCTTGAGTGTAAGAGAGGCTGGGGACTAGGAGCTTCCTGGTCGGAGAGGTAAGGAGCCAATCGTCTAGATGCAGAAACACCTGGAATCCTTGTAGTCGAAGATGAGCTACCACAACTGCCATACATTTGATGAACACTTGGGGGGCTGTCGAGAGACCGAATGGCTGTGCCCTGAACTGCTAGTGATACCTCCGGGAGCAGTGATCCATCTTTATGTGGTAATAAACGTCCCGGAGGTCTATAGTCTATAGAGCACATCCAGTTGTCCCTCCCTAGGAAGGGAAGAATGGACTGTACCATGACCATGCAGAATTTTTGAGGTTTGATAAATTTGTTCAATAGGTTAAGATCCAGGATTGGTCTCCAGTCCCCTGTCTTTTTTGGCACTAAAAAGAACCTTGAGTAAAACCCAGATCATCTCTGGTCTGGTGGGACTGGTTGAATGACTCCTTTTCTTAGCAGCTTTTATACTTCTAAGGCTGTTAATTCCCTCTGATTGGGTGGTACATCGGAGATTCGTTTGACGGGTCTGGGAGTTAAATGGAATGGTATTTGGTAGCCTCTGGATATTATTCTCTGCACTCAAACATAGGTAGTAATAAGATGTCAGGCTGGCTGGTGCAGAGAAAAATGATCCTTGACTGCTTCCAGAGGAAAGCAATCGGGCCGCTGCGCAGAAGCGCTGGTATGGTCTGCCGGAGAAAGAATCTCTAGCGCCCTGGTTACGCGGACCCCCCTCTACCCTGAAAGGGGCATCTTCCAGATGAGTTGCCCCCTCTGCCCCAGGGGGGCATTATTCACCACGAGTGTCACTAAAAGATCCTTGGGATTTCCTGAACCACATTTTTTCTCCCTTCTGGTTCCTGGAGTAGGACCTCTGGGGGTTGGAAAAGCGTAAGCCCACAGCAGACAAGGTCTTTCTGACTTTCTCACCATGCAAGTGTGTCTCGTACTTTGGGTCCAAAAAGTGCAGATTCTTTGACAGGTGCATTGATGAAGGAAGATTTAAAGGGGTCTGCGAAGTCACACAACTGCATCCAAGCATTACATCTCATGACAATGCCTGATGCGGCAGCTCCAGCTGCCCTCTTGGTGGTGTGAGAGATCAAACTCATCAAGGAGTTCGAGGTGGATTCAAGGGTAGCTAGCTGTGAGGCAACAGTGTCACGCACCTCATAAGGCAGTACCCCCGCCAAAGAGGAAAACATTTTGGAAATTAGGTCTCTTTGGAGGTGAGTAAAGTGTGCCAGATAGTTCAGTGACCGAATGGCGAAGGTCGCTAAAGCATAAGTCCACTTCCCTAGTCTGTCCATGGTCCAGGACTCCCTGTTCGGAGGATGGACAGTGGAACTATCTTCTGCCAGTTCCCAACTGGTGGCCGCCGCCACAAACATAGAATCAACTCTCAACTGCTTGGACCAGTGGGGCTGGTCTTCAGGTTTAGATAAAATTTTGTCTGGCATTCGGGGGACAGGTTCTACGTTGTCCGGGGCCTTCCAGGCACACTGCACAATGAGCTTAACAAGATCATCTGCCGGTGGGGTCGCCCAGGAAGTAGATGGCCGGGCGTGGAAGGCCTGCAAGAACACCGACTCCTCAGAAGAAGGGTTAGAGAATTTACAGTCTCCCCGCTGCTTGAGGATTTCGAGAATGTCTCCAAATGAGATGTCGTCTGAGGGAGACCGTGGGGATCCTTTCCCCTCATCACAATCTGTGTCTTTGGTGATAGATTCCTCTGGGGAATCAGGGTGCTTCCTCTTGCACTGTTTCTTCTGGGGTGGCTCCACAGTGGAATCTTCTGAGGAGGACTCCGGAGAAGGGGTTTCCTTCAAAGGAGGGGGTCTTGCAACTTCCATGCCCGGGGTCCCAAAATAGGGGGTTGGGACAGCTGCATACTAGGGGGGGTTCTGATACTGATGCCATTGGTGCTGTCTGCGAGCCTGCGGAGGCAAGGACCCTCTCCATCACCTGGAAAGCAGGTCCACCCAAGGAGGGATGGCAGCCCGGAACCAGGAAGGACAACTTCGGAACCAGGGTCACACCCCACCCTGAGGAGCCCACCTCCAGGTGAGGACCTCTGAGAGGACAGGAAGCCGTCAGAGCCGTGCTAGATACAAAGGTACGGATGGTCCAAGCACTGCTCTGAGAGAGCATCGGCTCCACTGGAGCTGATGCAGCAAGGGTGGTTGGTGCCAACAGGGGAAAAACTGCTGTCGGAGTTGAGACAGTATGCACTGGGGTGGACATCGGTACCGAGACCTCCACGACCTGGGTAGAGGCTGGAGGGGGATAAACAGGGGAAGATGTAGTAAAAGATTCTGTGCCAAGAGGGATGGAAGGTCTAGCTGAAAAGGGCGATCCCCTAGCTGCCAGAAGCTGGTCCACAACCTGCACTAGGTCTAATTTAGAAAAACTCCTGGTGGATCCTAAAGGAGACTGCTGAAGCAGAATCAGGTCTTTCTAGAAAAGGGCTAAACCTCTGCCCCAGAAAAGAGTCGTAAGTTGGAGAGTATCTTGTCCTTGGCAGATATTTGAGTTTAGGAGCCGAAGGAGCCGAAGAAACGATCAGCACCGTGGCCAGGGATGGTGCCGAAGTAGGTACAGTCATAGGAGCCAATGTCAGATCCAAGGACGGCACCGAAGTCAGTGGTGCCGAGGTTGGAACTGAAATGGGGTGAATATCATGGATGGCACTGAGGGAGAAGATACAGAGCCTGGTGCCGAAGAGGTATGTGCCGAGGGCACCAGCGAAGCACAGAGCTGACTTGGTTCTGTAACTGACGGAGATGCAGGAACCAAGTGACTCCGTTTTTCCTTATGTTTTTTGGTCTCTGGAGGGGGTGAGACCTCTAACCCAGACAGAGCCTCCGAAAAAAGGTGTCTTAATTAAACCTTTTAAAATAAGCTTGTTTTTACGTTCTGTTAGTGTACAATTACTAAAACTAGCACAAATGTCACAGTCAGCTTTAATATGATCCACGCCCAAACAGTAGACACAACGAGCATGTCCATCCGAGTTGGGCATCTTACGTCCACACTTGTCACACTGTTTAAACCCCAACTTAGCTTTGTCTGAAATAGTAAGGCAACAAGGCTACTCTACAGAAAAAACAAAAGAAGGAAGAGAAAAAGGTAAGAGAATACCCACAATGGTATTTAAAAAAAATATGCGTTGAACGGGCGTGCCTTTGTTGAAGGTTGGGCGTCGGTCTGGCAACTCGACACCATAAAATAGAACTGCCAATCATTAGCAGACTGGAGTTCCGCTGTGGTGACCCCTAACCGGGAAAAGCCGAAAGACAAACAACAACAACCACAAGTGGTAAGGAAGGGCCTATCAAAGGCAGGAGAGAGGGACAGTACCAACAATGGTAGAAATTAAATTAAAACCAAATGAAAGGTTCGCTGGAGAACCAAATAAGGGCGCCAAGACAATGTGTTGCACACTGTTGATGTTAAAAACACCCAACTCGAAATAGTCAATGTAATTTATTGTGAAACCAAGCAACTTTAACGCTGTCAATACAAATCCGTTTTCAAATTTCTTCATCAGAAACTCACAATGAGTCTAAAACAAGCATTTTATAACTTTTGTGTTTGAAGTGATTGATTAATTATCCAAGGAACTGTCTTTGAATAGAACACCATATTAAAAGAAACCTGCCCTAACTAAAGTGTACATAAGTTTCACTTTTACCACAATTTTTAATATAAAATAAACATATAAAGGTTAAAACTTTGCTTTAATGCCAACTATTTATAAACAGTTTTTAATATGTTAATAAAATTATTTTAACAATAATAAAAAACGTTTCATTCTACTATATAAATTACTTAAAATATTTTAAAAATATTTTGAAGTGCTGCCATTTTATAAAATTTTAGTGAACTAAAGCTTAGCTGCACTTAATTTTAGTACTGGTATGATGGACAAAAAATCATTTAAACCTGGCGATTTTGTAGAGTCCAGTATGATCTGCCAAAACAGCTCCCTATATTCTAGCTTAGATTCCCAAATACCACCCGTTATCTCTTTAGGAACTGTCTCTAAGACAAAAAAAACTGAAGGAAGCTTGCTTACATACCAAAGTATGACGAAACAGAGCATTATTTCCATTCTGTTTCTTGATTTCATAAAAATGTTCGTAAATTCTAAGCTTTAACTTCCTTTCAGTCTTCCCTACATAGTAAGAGTTACAGTGGTTGCAGGTGGCAATATAAACAATACCATTAGTGTTACAATTAGAATAACTAGTACTAGTAACTTGCCTATTTCTAGATGGTATGTATATACTAGAATAGAATAACTATTGCTAGTAACTTGCCTATTTCTAGATGGTATGTATATACTAGAACTGTTGGTTATATGTGGGCATTGAAAAAGTACAGTTTTGTACCTACCATAAATGTAGATGTTCGAGGATTCCCTTGCTGCAGTCCTGACAATAGGGTATAGTCCGCGTCCCAGTCGGCCCGAATACCAGAGTATAAGGCTGACGTCGGTCATGGCGCCTTAGACTGACGTCAGTACGTCAGGGTACTAATGCGCATGACCGACGCCATTTCCTCAGTCTTTTCTTGCCCCAGATGTCAGAAGACCCAAAAAGACAAGTCCCAAAAACAACCTGCAGCAAAAAACATGTACAATATATACAGTAATATATACAAAAAATATAAGCATGTAAACTCACCTACACAACCACCCTGAAACACAGAGGGGAAGGAGGGAGGGTAAATTGGACTGCAGCAAGGGAATCCTCGAACATCTACATTTATGGTAGGTACAAAACTGTACTATGTTCTTCGTCTTCCCTTGCTGCAGTCCTGACAATTGGGTAGAATCCCAAAGCAGAGGTAAGGGAGGCTGGCAAATTATAAAGTAGCATGAATCTTTATGGAAGAGAAAGACAAACCTTTGTCCAATAATTCAGTAAGATATTGAAGAGCCACACTCAAATTAGGCTCTGAAATCTCCAAATTCTTTGCTGTACTCCAAAATAAAAATCTCTTCCATTTTTCTGCGTACACTCTCCTAGTACTAGGCCTTCTAGCTTCCATAATCACATTTAAAACTTGTTGAGGAAGCTGAGACCTACCATGCTTCAACACAGAATATGCCAAGCTGTGAGATGAAGAGATTGAAGCTTGACATTGAGCAGATGACCGTCCTTCTGAGATAACAGATGAGGAATCAGAGGTAAAGGCCATGGAGGCTTCTTTACAAGACTCCTTAGAAGTGGGTACCAGTGTTGCCGAGGCCAATCTGGAGCTATCAAAATCATCCTTGGCCTGTCCTGTCTGACCTTTAGTAATACCTTTGGAAGAAGAGGTAGAGGTGGAAAGGCATAGACATGAAGGTTTTTCCAACTGAAAGACAGAGCATCCACTTTCCAAGCTGTGTGATGAAACCCCTTTGTGCAATACTTTGGCAGCTGGTGGTTTAGTGGAGAAGCGAACAGATCTATGTCTGGAGTTCCCCATGACACTGTCAATTTCTGAAATACATGAAGATCCAGTTTCCACTCGTGGGGATCCATGATTTGTCTGCTTAAAACATCTGCTAGGGAGTTCTGTGCTCCTGGCAGAAACCTTGCCTGAAGAGTCAGTTGCAGGCTTAACGCAGTCTCCCATAAAATCATTGCTTGCCTGCATAGAGGATAAGAATGTGTTCCCCCTTGCTTGTTGATGTACCACATGACAGTTGTGTTGTCTGTCAGAATCAACACCTGCCCTGGAAGAAGTAACTCCTTGAACGCCATCAATGCAAACTGGACTGCTAACATCTCCTTCATGTTGATATGTAGATGCTGTAGTCTGGCAGGCCACTTGTCTTGTATCCACTTTCCATTTAGATGAGCTCCCAAGCAGTGTCCGAGGCATCTGTCGTTAAAATCTGACTCGCCTCTGGCCGGGTCACAGAGAGTCCCTTGTTTAGGTGACATTCCTGAGCCCACCACAAGAATTCCTTTTGAAGGCAAGGTATTATTTGAATGACAGTGTCCAAATCTTGGCAGTGCTGTGTCCATACATTTTGAGATACCATTGCAGCTTCCTCATATGCAGTTTGGCATTGGGAAGCACCAGAATACAAGATGCCATGAACCCTAATGCTTGAAGGACTGTCCTTGCAGTCAGCACGGACTGATGAGATAGTTGATGGAAGTAAAGTGACAGACTCTTTTGTTTGTCCGGGGTTAAAAGGCCATCTGAGCTGCTGTATTCAGTCTCACACCCAGAAAGCACATGTCTTGAGAGGGTACTAGACTGCACTTTATTTCGCTCACAGAATACCCTAGGCATCTTAGCACTGCTATGACATATTCCAGATGCTGTAGAAGGTGTTCCTTTTCTTGAGCCAGAATCAGGCAGTCGTCCAAGTAAGGATAGATTTGAATGCCTTGAAGCCTGAAGTAAGCTATCACTGGAGCCAGAACCTTTGTGAATACTCTGGGCGCAGTAGATAAGCCAAAGGGCAATGCAGAGAACTGATAATGAAAATCTCCAGTTCAAACCGCAGATACTTTCTGCAACTTAGCCTTATAGGCACATGAAGGTAAGCTTCCTTGAGATCCAAAGTTACCATCCAGTGATCTTTGCCCAGCAGAGGTAACAGTTGCTGTAACGTCAACATCTTGAACTTGGGAATGTCCAGATAAGTGTTGAGGATAGATAAATCCAGAATTGGTCTCCACGTGTTCCCCTTCTTTGGTACTAGGAACAGGCGAGAATAAAATCAAGCCCCTTTCTGATACAGGGACTGGCTGAATGGCCCCTATCTGGAGTAACTGAGAAACTTGCTTGTGAGCCTCTTTTCTTTGTGGAGGAGGAACATCTGGCATGCCTTTGAAAGGGGCATTGTGTGGAAATAAAATCTGTAACCGTGATGAATAATATCCAGCACCCATCTGTCTTGAGTGATTAAATCCCAATTTTCTTTGAAAAGAGACAATCTTCCTCCCAAAGGAGCTGCCAGACGAGAGTCCACTGGCAGCTGAAAAGGCAGGTCATTGGTTCTGCTTACGAAAGGACTGACCCCTGCCCTCACCAGAAGTCTGAGCAGGTGAACTGTCTGATCTAGGCCTAAACGAACCTTGAGCCCTGCCCCTACCACGTCTCGACCTACCCCTAGACTGGGACCCATAAGCAGGACATGTCCACCCCTTAGCAGGCCAATTTCTACTAAACTTGGAGGCTGCACCTGCAAAAAATCTTTAACAGTCTGCATAGACGTAGCTTTGTCCTCCATTTTCTTTAAAACTGCTTCCACAGGCGGTCCAAACAACACATCAGACTGTAAAGGAGCATCCAAAATCCTAGTCTTAACATGCTCAGCTAAATTCTGATCCTTCAACCAGGCATGTCTGCGAAGAACAGAACTAGTAGCAGCCACCCTCGAGGAGGCCTGAACAGCATCAAAACCACACTGCAAAGAATGCTTACCCACTTGTTCAGACACATGAACCAAATCCAGCAATTCTTTACACTCAATACCTTCCGCCAAAGCATCCACCTTAGATTTCAATTGTGAAAGGAGATAATTTTGATATTTCAGCATATGAAACTGACAATTCAACGCCCTCATGGCTAGAGTGGAAGAAGTATATACTTTCTTACCCCACCTATCCAAAGCCCTTGCCTCTTTATCAGAGGGTACAGGATTTTTAACCACAGAAGCTTTAACACCTTTAGGCCCCTGAGAAACAGTTTCTGGGTCCGCCCTGGGACTCTTAAACAAATACTTATGAGCTTGGGCACCCTATAATACCTATCAGGCTTAACAGGAGCAGGAGGCAAGGAATCAGGGTTCAGAGAAGCCTCTGCGAAAACATCCTCCACCACATTCAACACAGGAGGAATAGCTAAGGGCCTATGCTGGGGCAAAACAAAATTCCCTAAGCCTTTTCTGGAGTCAGAGTAATCTTGGCCTTCCCATTTAAAGTGCTCCCTCATGGAGTGAAGAGTCTCTGAAAATGAAAAATCCTCAGGAGGAGAAGCTGAAGGAGTGGAATCATCCACATCAGAATCAGAATAAGTAGGAAACTCTTGCAAGTCTTCCACAGAAGACTCTGAAGCCTGTGAACACTGTTCAAAACTATCAAACTCCTGTTCCACCCTAGGCCTCTTATCAGGTGGGGCATAGAACCTCTAATCAGAGTAATCAAATCTTCTGCCATTTTAAGCATATGTTTCTTAGGCACAGAGCCCGAAATGCTAGGAGAAGCCCCTACAGAAGCTGAACTTGGCCTTCCTCTAAAAGAAGCTTTGGCAACAGAAGGAGAGGCCCTAACTACCTTGGGAAGAGAGGGAAGAACAGTTACCTGAGAAGCCCCCTCAGCCTGGCCTACCTCCTGAGAGGGCACATCCTGTAACAGTAAAGTATCTGCCTGAGACTCCATAGAGACTCCTGGCAAAACCTCTGGCTCCCCTGAGCCTTCTAAAGGACCGACGTCCGGGACTGCCGGTTCCTCACCCCTAGACTTCACTGTTTTGTCCTTGCGCTTCTTAGATGAAGCAGGCGGAGTATCCGACGGCATAGTATAATTTCAACGCCTCCCCAACACTAACCTAGCACAAACAAGCCCCCCCTTTATAGTGCGCTTGTTAAAACTAGCACAAGAGCGGCAACCAACAACGTCGTGCTCAGGCCCTAAACAAGGTATACACAAAGTATGATAATCCCTATGCGGTATCTGCTTCCCACAAGAAATACAGTTATTCACTTTTTCTGACATCCGTAAAATACTGAGGCAAGAAAAACCAAAATGTTCTAACGGGTTACTTAGCCAACTCTGTATTCGGTCTGAAACTCCGGTTTCGGAAAATCTCAGAACGCCAACCTGCACTCGCAAAATTGCTTCTGCATCGGACCATGCGGCAAAAAAGACTGGGGAAATGGCGTCGGTCATGCGCATTAGTACCCTGACGTACTGACGTCAGTCTAAGGCGCCATGACCGACGTCAGCCTTATACTCTGGTATTCGGGCCGACTGGGACGCGGACTATACCCTATTGTCAGGACTGCAGCAAGGGAAGACGAAGAACATCAAAACCCACATTTGAAGGTTCCTAACCTCCCTGATCTACTACATACACCGGAACGTCCACTGAACTCAAATAATTGTTTAAAGTTCAAATCTTTTCTATAAATAAATTTTAAAGGTTGCTTATCCAACTGTGCCAAATCTGAAATTTGTGTAAACCTATCCCATTCTCTACTTATAACATCTTTGATAACACGAGTCTCCTGTATAGTCCAGAATATATGCTTGTTCCCAGTTGTTGTGAGTGGTATTTTGGACCTCAGTTCCAGTTGTAATAGGAACGGCCTGACCCAAAATAGGGGAAAATCTCCCCTTTCTTCCTTCAACTACCACATCAACCATTTCATACATCAAATTGTTTAGGTAACCTCTCTCTCCGAACATATTCAGAATTAATTCACATTCGTTATTAAAGTCATCATCATTTGAAGTCATTCGACTAGCTCTAACTAATTGTCCCTTGACCAAATTCTTTTTTTGAAAAAAAACGGATGACCACTTTTAAAATGCAGGTAAGAATTAGAGAAAGTTTGTTTTCTGTGTATTTTAGATGAAAAATCATTATTGATCTTATTTAAAGAAATGTCTAAGAATATTCATTCTTGCTGATGGAAATTAAAAGTGAAATCCCAAAAATTAGCAGTACCCTTAATGTAGTCTAAAAATTCAAAAAACTTCTCAAGGGTATCTGTCCAAAAAATGCAAACATCTCCAAACCATGAAAAGGTCGTCAGGAACAGACTTTCCTTCAGCGAGATGGCGTAGCTATGGGCACTTCATGTGCCAATAGCTACGCCAATCTGGTCATGGCTGAATGGGAATATAGATTTCTTTTCGAGAACGAGTTGTATAGAGAACATGTACCTTTTTATAGGCGTTTTGTAGACGACCTTTTCATGGTTTGGAGAGGTACGTCTGCACAACTAGAACATTTCTCTAGACAGGTCAATACTACTCTAGGGTTTTTGAGTTTCACTATGGAATGGTCTGATACACGCATTCCCTTTCTGGATGTTTTTGTAGAGAAGTTACCTGGAGGAATAGTGAACACAGGATTGTACCGTAAACCTTGTTACAGGAATGCTTTGTTGCATCGTCATAGTATGCATCCTGGCTTTGTCTACAGGAATATTGTCCGTGGACAAGCAATGCGTACGTCGAGATACATACCTTGTGACTCAACCTATAGAGTAGGGCTTGAAGATTTAGAGAATAGATTGACAGAACGTGGAAGGGGCACTTGAGTCTTACTCAGCCAACACTAGAGACCAATATGTCTCTGATAGTCCATTAGAACAGAGTCAACATGTTATGTTTCCAGTTTATTATACAAAAGACATTGGTTGTATCAAAGATATTTTTATTAAGCATTGGCACGTTTTATCTGTAGACCCCAGAATTAAGGAGTTGACTGGGGATAGACCTAGGTTTGTATATCGTAACAAGAAGAACCTTAAGAATTTGTTGTGCTATCCAAAAGCCATTTTTCTGCGGCCGTTAACCCAGGGACCCTACATGACACCATGTCACAGATGTAATTTTTGTTCTTATATCCTCACAGATCCCACTTTCATGTATCCTATAGGATCAGGTGTATACACTATACGTGTACGTGGCAGCTGCATGTCTAAGGATGTGGTTTATCTAGCATCTTGTGTAGCCTGTCCGGCCTATTATGTGGGCAAAACGAATCGTGCCCTTAGGGACAGGATTCGTGAACACGTTTACCATACTAGGAAGGGCCACCTATACAATGCACTTGCTAAGCACACCCATGAGGGTGGTCCACACCATCGATTTAAGTTCAGGATCCTAGAACAGATCTTCAGAACACATAGGAGGGGTGATATTGAGAACTTTACAGAAGCTAGAGAGATTAGTTGGATTATTAAATTTAGAGCTGATGTGTCACCGGGACTTAATGGCAAGGTTCCATTACGTCCACTCTTGAAGTCCAGGAGGTTGCGACATTATAAATGAGCTTCTTCATACAGAGTGTTGTATATATTGGGTATATTATGTATTCATTAATATACTTTATATATATTTTTGGACATTTATGAAATGCCTTTATTATATATGCAATTTTTTATTTTTTATATAGTATGAAATGTTATAACATAATTTGTAGGTTTTAATATTGTGCATTAGCACTGATTTTATTTATAGGTCTATTTCCCTTTTAAGAGTGATCGCTGTTTTGGCGCCTTTTTGTATATTTAAGTAATGTGGATTTGTGGTCAATTTGTAATAAGGTCTGAAGAAGCTATTTCAGCGAAAGCGCTAACCTTGTCATGTTGCAATAAACCTTGCTTTTATTTTTCAAAGAATTTGGACTGGTTGTTTGTGTGGATTGATGTTTCTTGGCTTTTGGAACTTTGCACGAGTTTTTGGAGCATTTGGACCCCCTTCATTGTTTTGCTCTACGGTTATATTTTTGCTCATTATTACCTTTGCTGTTTACCATAGAGCATTTACTCCACAAGGACATTTTTGTCATTCAATTATTTGAGTTCAGTGGACATTCCGGTGTATGTAGTAGATCAGGGAGGTTAGGAACCTTTAAATGTGGGTTTTGTTCTCAATGCCCACATAAAATCAACAGTTCTAGTATATACATACCATCTAGAAATAGGCAAGTTACTAGTACTAGTTATTCTAATTGTAACACTAATGGTATTGTTTATATTGCCACCTGCAGCCACTGTAACTCTTTCTATGTAGGGAAGACTGAAAGGAAGTTAAAGCTTAGAATTTACGAACATTTTTATGAAATCAAGAAACAGAATGGAAATAATGCTCTGTTTCGTCATACTTTGGTATGTAAGCAAGCTTCCTTCAGTTTTTTTTTGTCTTAGAGACAGTTCCTAAAGAGATAACGGGTGGTATGTGGGAATCTAAGCTAGAATATAGGGAGCTGTTTTGGCAGATCATACTGGACTCTACAAAATCGTCAGGTTTAAATGATTTTTTGTCCATCATACCAGTACTAAAATTAAGAGCAGCTAAGCTTTAATTCACTAAAATTTTCATAAGATGGCAGCACTTCCAAATATTTTTAAAACATTTTAAGTATTTTATATAGTAGAATGAAACATGTTTTTTATTATTGTTAAAATAATTTTATTAACATATTAAAAACTGTTTATAAACAGTTGGTATTAAAGCAAGGTTTTAACCTTTATATGTTTATTTTATATTAAAAATTGTGGTAAAAGTGAAACTTATGTACACTTTAGTTAGGGCAGGTTTCTTTTAATATGGTGTTCTATTCAAAGACAGTTCATTGGATAATTAATCAATCACTTCAAACACAAAAGTTATAAAATGCTTGTTTTAGTCTCATTGTGAGTTTCTGATGAAGAAGTTCGAAAACAGATTTGTATTGACAGCATTAAAATTGCTTGGTTTCACAATAAATTGCATTGACTATTTCGAGTTGGGTATTTTTAACATCAACAGTGTGCAACACATTGTCTTGGCGCCCTTATTTGGTTCTCCAGCGAACCCTTTCATTTGGTTTTAGTTTTGGTTTTGGTTCGTTTTCCATCTCTTGGATTGTCAGGTTATAGAAATTAAATTACCAAGGTAAAGGGTAGGGAATAGAAGTAGGTTATAGGTGACAGTGAGAAAAGGCTATATTGACTAAAAAATAAAAAGTTTTGAGGAGAAACTATCTTAAAAATTACAATTTTCTACTTAGCTTTGAGAGAGATGGCTAGCACTTCTGACGAGGAATGTGGCAAATGAGATCTGGAGTAACTAGGAGAGGAGCATTACGGGTAGGTCTTAGCTGAGAGTTTTTGGCTGACGCGAGTTTGAAAATGTCCTATTTGTAATGAATGGACAAAGATTTACAACATCAGATGTAATGTTATCTGCAGATAAAGTTAAAGATTCCGACAAGTTCCATCACATCGAGTGGTAATTGTGGCTACTGCCTTAAACACAGTTATTTTATCAGTGTCCATTAGCTGTATTTCATCTTGCATAACATCTGATGTGATAAATGAGTAAAATGACCAGACTGGGATCAACGTCGTGCAATGACTTTAATGGAAAAAATGAACAGCCATTAATCCATATAATAAGAACACAAGTCTCTTAGCGCTTTCACCCACTTATACCAAGGGCATCATTAAATGAACTTGAAGTTGGTCTATTTAGGCAAGACATTAATAATAGTAGTAATAACAGTACACTTGATTTACATTTTGACTGTGAATTTGACAGTAACAATTTTGGAAGTGGAGTGGAACAAAAAGGTTGGCAACAACAACTCAACATGATTAAAAAGGGCAGTTTTTGTATTTACAACTATAGTGACTTGACACTAAGTGATGACTACTGCAAACTTTTTGCAAAAGGTTTTTCTTTTGTACCATCTTTTAGACATGAGATAGTGAGAATTTAATTTCCTTAAAACTCTACACAAGAGAACTGAATTTGAAAATGCATTTTTCAAACCAAAATAGTCAACCCACACATTATGTACCAGTATTGAAAAGAAAAACTACATTTATCCCTCCAAATAATCCAACTATACATGGTTTTGAACAGTTATGTGAAACACAGTTGAGAAGACACCTAAGGGATTGTAACAATATAACTGACAACTTGACTGTTGGAGAAAGGTTTTGTCTCCACAATTTAACATCCTCTGATATGTACAGAGTGATGAAACCTTACAAAGGGGGTGGTGTGGTCATTATGACTAAAACAGACTACTCTAGTAGTATGTTAGAATTGCTAAATGACACATCCACCTACATCAGGGTTTCAAAATATGATGTCAACAGAGCCTACACTAAATTGGATTGGCAGGTGTATGAGTGGCTTATGGATGGAATATTGGACAAAACTGAATACGAGTACTTGTCTGTCTGTTCACCGGTCATCCCTTCCATATTTGGTATTCCCAAAATTCACAAGAATATCAATAATCCACCATTTCGTCCAATAGTCTCTGCTAAGGGTTCTAAGACCGAGACTATGGCAACTTTTGTTGATTTTTATTGTAAGGAAATTTTTCAAAATCTACCACATGTGTTAAAGGACTCTTGGCATTGTTTGGATGAGATTAGGAACACTCCCTGGGATGACAGATATTTATTAGTGACAATTGATGTGGTCAATCTATTTTCCGTCATACCAAATGATTTGGGATTGGAGATGTTCAATAACAGCCTCAGAAAATATAGTAAACTACACACTTTAAAACAAAGTTTGATTGTTGACCTGACAGATATGGTACTTAACAACAACTATATCACTTTTGAGGCTGAATATTTTAAGCAGATCACTGGTGTGGCTATGGGGGCAAAATGTGCACCCTCATATGCCAACCTTGTCTTGGTGGATTGGGAAACCAATTATGTATTTACATCACAACATATGCAGAATGTTGCATTATATCTGTGTTTCTTGGATGATATTTTAATTTTTTGGAAAGGTACTGTGGAAGGGATTGAAGATTTTGTACACATCCTGGAAAACAGTACCACATTTTTGAAATTTATTCACAAAATACACGAAGATAAATGTGACTTATTGGATATTTTGGTAATTAAAGACAAGGTAAACGGTGGTTTAATATCCAATATATCGTAAAAAAACATTTTCTAATTCATTTTTACACTTTCAAAGTTGCCATCCATTTTATCAAAAAAAGAATATAATGAAAGGACAAATGGTTAGGTTGTCGGGACTTATTAGTGACGATGTTTTGTATGACTTAGAAGTCAACAAATTAATTAACATGTTATTAGAAAGAGGTTATCCACAAGATATTTTAAATAAAATTAAGTTAGAGGTACTGCAGAAAAGGAAGACAGTGTATAGACCAATATTAAAAGATGGTTTAGCTAAGGCCATTATGGACAAAAAATTAAATAATATGAGACACGCAATGGTCCTGCCATACAATGCATATAGTGGAACCATCAAAAACATTATTTTTGACACTTGGTGCAGTGTTCTCACTAATGATATAATTACCGTAGTGGGAAGTTCTCCAACTTTTACATATAGTAGAGGGAAAAATTTAAAGGAAATTATGGAGACAGTTGACAATCAAAATGTATACAAACATTCTATGATGAACAAATGTGGATCATGTAGTATATGTAAATACATTAACAATGGGCCATATGTTGCAGTTCACAATTACAGCAAAACTTTTAGAAGTCCTGGGTTTTGCAACTGCAACACTAAAATGGTAGTTTACCTTGCTACATGTTTAAGTTGTCCTACATTTTATGCAGGTAAAACTATTAGAAAACTAAGACTAAGAATACTAGAACATGTAAGAGATATAAAAAACAAAAAAACTACCAACGCTTTATATGTACATAGTTTAGGTTGTAACAATTACAAAAAGTTTTTATTTTTTGTCATTGATAGGGTTCCACATAGTGACAAAGGAGGAGATGCCAAGACACTGTTGGAGGTAAAGGAATGTCTTTGGCAACTCAGACTTAATGCATCTAGGTCTCCAGGAATCAACGAACATATATCACTTTCGAGTATTTTAAAATGTAGGTCACAATGTATATAAAAGGTTTTAACTACCACATACAAACACATTATTTAAATATTGAACAAGGTTACACATATTTAAGCTTTGTTGATAATAGTAGTGTTTAGTCCATGGTATATAGGGTTAAATAAATGCCTGAAATAGAACAGTATACATATTTATAGAAATTTTATGGAATTACTCAATGTTCATATAGGTGCAATTACATTTAAAAACAATTTACTAATATGAGCGTATGAACTTGTGTATATAAATATATACAACTGTTCTTATAAATGTTTTACAAATGTTTTTTTACAGAATTAGTTATTATTAATGAATGAGTTTTTAGACACTGTTCTGATTGGTTGATTGAGTGGTGGCGTGTGTATGTTTTACTTTAAATGAGGTTGGAAAAGGTTATGGATTTACTCTGATGATGCCCTTGGTATAAGTGGGTGAAAGCACTAAGAGACTTGTGTTCTTATTATATGGATTAATGGCTGTTCGTTTTTTCCATTAAAGTCATTGCACAACGTTGATCCCAGTCTGGTCATTTTACAAGTTTATGTTCATTTGTATTATCTGATGTGATAAATGCATTGTTCTATTCCTCCATATCAAATCATCTGCTAAAGGGGCATACTGATAACTAGTTTTAACTGCCAGTAAAGACAGATTTTGGCTGGAGAATCTATCAAGTATGTATTTGGTGTCTGAAGCAATTATACCATTCCCAGTGTGTGGTATTTCTTTACACCAGGGCCTTTCTCAGGTGTTCTTTGCAATGGCCTTTCCTGCCTTTTGCTGGATTCCTCCTCCTCCACTCATCATGGAGGAAATGGATGGCCCCTGCTTGCTCTTAGTTAAGATATTGCCCAAGAATGCTTCTGCTTCTCTAGGTATGTCAAAGTAAAATATACAAAGTGATGAACGGAAACATATTTGGCATGATATACCAGTGTCCATTATACATCTGATTATTGGGATCATTGTCTTCCACTTCATGAAGGAGTTATTACTTCAGTCTGCAACACATGTACATGTTCCTGCCAGCAAAAATGAAGGCTCCAGGAACCTGCCATATGTATGACTGGCTCTCTATCACTGCAGTTTAGAAACCTTACAAAGAAATGTCTTAGTAAGTCAGTAGACAGCACACCAGGGGTTATGTTTTATCCTTTTTCCACTGCAGGGGTTGTGACGATATGGGCAAGTGTCATCCTAGCCAGCTGCAGTTTGGTAAAGAATGATATGTCCTTTGAATATCAAACTGATTTGTACAGAAGATGCTTGTATTACAAATGTATTACAACTGTATGTCATTTGTATATCAAAATGATTTGTACAGATGCTTGTGCTGAAAATGTATTTGTGAAGTTTACTTGTATTAAAATGCATCAACAGTGTACCCTGCTGAAATGAAAAGAAATGTACATGTATTACTGCAACTAAATTGAATGCACCAGGTAGCTTACTTTAAGAAAAATAAAGGAAATGTAAATGAGCTGTTAAACCATTAAAATAGCTCCCCACAGTGATAAGACCGGAGATACTAGGTCTGGAAAAAAAACTTTGTTCCTTAGCTCAGTAAAAAGAGGAGAAGCCCCAGGCACTGCCATAAACATTTAGATGTGTATTGTAGCCATCTATGCTAAATTCCCATCGCAGTTCAAAGCAAAATACTGTGATAACCTAGAGTCAGGTGACCAGATGAGGTCATTCTGCCAGCCCTCTTTGAAACTATATTTCAGATATTACAAAGAGAAATCTCAAAATACTGAGTATTCTGTTTGTGGGCCTGACTAGAAAGGAAAGACTGCGCATGTATTTCATCTTGCCTTGCCCAAGTAAGTTACTATGGAACAGGAAATTCTCTTAGATTCAGTCAGAAATATATTGAAGCTTTGTTTAGAGAGTGTTTTTCATTATTTGTATGAGTCTGTCCATCAATGTTAATTTCAATATTTTCTGTAATTTAAACGTTGTGGTTTACTGTAAATATATATTCAATATTTTCATGTTATTTTATTATTTACTATTAAATACATTTAAAACAATTACAGTGGCTGGTCCTTGTAGAAAGCATCTAACCTTTGAGAGTGCTTGCATTTAACTGGGACACTATATGGGCCACTCCAGAAGGAATAGCTGTCTTGGTCAACTACTATCATTTGTATTAATATTAACCTCACTAAGCTTAACTGGATACCCTTTTAAGAGTCTTATAGTAACTGACTAATGGCAGTGAATCTACCTTATAGTCTGGGCAAAGTTGGTAGAGCAGGTAATCTGTGCCAGCCCTTCCCAGACAAGTAAGTGTGTGTGTGTGTGTGTGTGTGTGTGTGTGTGTATGTGTGAAAATCAAATCCTAAACAGTGTGTGTGTGTGTGTGTGTGTGTGTGTGTCAGCTACTTGGGGCAGGGACACAAAGCACTAGGTTCACAAAGAGGGTACTGGAGGACATGTCATGGACACTCGGCTGAGTACCTAACCCTACAGCTGTACCTGTGGGGACCTTGAGGGAGACAGATATACAAAAGTCCAGACCCTGGGCTGAGTGTCTTCCCTGTGTACTCTAAAGGGATATCGTGCTTGATGAAGAGAGGTCTGCATCTGGAAATACTGAGTATATCCATTTGTACTCCAACTGCATGTCCCTCTCCAGTGTCAGTGGTGAAGACTCAGGCTCCTTGATTAATGGCCCAGTGTGGTGGTCATCGCTTATTGGTGCGATTATCATATGCTCACATATTGCTGAGCAGTGATGTGGATATTAATTGAACTCCTGTAGCCTGCAAGCAGTTGTCATTAAAGGTGTCTGTACTCTCAAACAGCCACAAAGTAGACATTCAGAGTTTCATATCACAATAGTTTTATTTATTTACTTTTTCCTAGCTTAGTTAGTCAGGGAGAGCAGGCAAGGATGTCAGCAGACGATTATGGCAAGATGACAAAGAGCCAGTTGGGTGAGATGTGCCAAGCCAAAGAACTGCGGCATGCCAACTTAACTAAATGGGAAATGATTGCAGTGTTAATCACAGCTGTAGCACATGCCAGCAACCAGGTAGACAACCAAACTGGCATTGGAGATGTACAGCTCTAAGAAACAGGACAGTTCAACTTTTCCTCAGCGGGCTTAAAAATCCATCTGGAGTTAGAGAGACTTAAACTGGAGGCCAAATGTTTGGAACTAGAATCAGAGAGACTGTGGCATTTGGAGGCTGAAGAAAATGAGACACTGCAGTGTTTGGAGGCCGAAGAAAAGGAGAAGCAGCGTCAACATGAGAGGGAGATGTTGACTCTTCACCAGGGTCATGGAGATACTGGGGAAGGGAATAACTGAACCCCAGAAGCAATAAAGGTCATTAAATTCCTTCCACAATTTACAGAGGGTGATAATTTTGATAGTTTTATTCATGTATTTGAAAGGGCATGTAAACAGTATAACGCAGACCAAGGGCTCAGGGTATGGTTCCTGACCCCCTTACTCCATGGTAAAGATGTAACTCAGGTTTCTAAATTGCCTGATACTGATTGCTTAAACTATGCTACAGTTAAAAAAATATTTATTGGAATGTTTTAAGTTAACACCTGAGGCTTACAGAAAAAAGATTTGTGAGCATAGATGCAAGGCAGATGAAAGTGCATGTGATTATATTGCTGAACTAGGCACTTATTTTCATAGGAGGGTGAGTGGGTATCAGGTCACCACAGTTCAAGGGGTGACAGACTTTTTGGTGAGGGAACAGCCCTTAGCACGTTTCCTGAGGACATGAGAATCTATTTAGACAGGGAATGCAACTCTGCAGATGAGCTGGGGAAAAAGGAGATCTATACCTAGCAAGCAGGGCATCACTGCACAGGAAAGGGATGCCCAGTACTGCACATGGATATAATGGAACCCATGGTGGACATCCTAAACCACCCCAGCAGAGTCCACCAGTGACAGGGGAAGTCACTAGTTCAGGTACATGGCCAGGATCAAGGATTAAATGTTTTAAATGTAACTAGTGGGGCCATGTAGCATATAGACGTCCATGGAGGCAAGGTGAGGAACAAATGTTGGGGGAGTCAGCAAGTGGGAATAATAGAACGCCACTGGTAAGATGTCCACAGACAACAGGGGTACCAAACTACAAGCAGAGTTTATATCAGATCTTGATGGATGGAAAACAAGTCATGGTCTAGAGAGACATAGCTTCACACACAACTATTGTGACGCCTGCAGAGGTTAAAGAGGAGCAGTACTTGCTTGATCAGTCCAGTCAACGCTTTAGGAGGGATCCCATTCAAAATGCCTTTGGCCAGGATTCACCTTGACTGAAAGGGTGGAAAAGTAAGCAAGCAAGTAGGTGTGTTTGAAGATATCCCTGCAGATATCTTGATAGGGAATGCTTTTGATAATGTAGTACCTTGTGTGCATGGAATAACACACAGTCGGACTTGGAGACAGGCCTGTGGGTCTGGTAGCCTGGGGGAGACCCAGACAGACCACACACCTGAAGCCAGGACTGTGATGTGGCTACTTCAGGTAGGGGGGATTACCCTGTAGCAGTGAGACTGAAGGTGCGCCACAGCTGCTGGTGAGTACTGATGTTCCCTTAGACAGAATGACTGCAAGGGAAGAGGTGAATAGTAATACCCAGACTGACAGTGAGGCACTGCTGTCAGAGGGTACCAGACTTCCTGTGGAAGGGGAGCTGGGAAGAGTTACAGAGAGATGAGATAGGCTCAGCTGTCAGACTCTACAATATAAGGCTTGAGAGAGGTAGCTAGGGAGGCACCTGATTCTCAAGGAAAAGTAGATTCTGTATACTGTAACAAGGGGTTATTGTAGAGAGAGTGGAGCCCTGAGGGAGGGCTAGAAAATGAGGTAATACAGCAGCTGATAGTGCTTAGAGGCTAACATCTGGCACTTCTAACCACAGCCCATGGCATTCCTTTTGCAGGTCATATGGGCATAAAGCATACAAAGAGACGTAATATGCTGAACTTTTATTGGCCTGGGATTACCAGGTATATAACCTGGTACTGCAGGACCTGTGAGCAGTGTCAAAAAGTAGGCAAGGCAGGAGACGAGGTCAAAGCTATTTGATGCCTTTGCCTGTGATTGAGGAGCCATTTCAGATGGTAGCTATGGATACTGTGGGGCCTCTGAGTACCCCAAGTTCCACAGGGAAGAAGTATATCCTAGTGGTAGTAGATTATGCTACTAGATACCCTCAGGCAGTGACTTTGTCCTCCATCGAGGCAGAGAAGGTGGAAAATGCTGTTACAGATTTTCAGTAGGGTAGGTTTCCCAAGACAAATACTTACTGACAGAGGTGCCAATTTCATGTCAGACCTGCTGGCTTGTCTGTATGACTGCTGTGGGGTGAAACACAAAAAGAGAACCCTCTACCATCCCCAGACTAATCGTCTTGTGGAGAAGTTAAACTCTACACTAAAGACCATGCTACGGGCATTTGCAGACCAGTTTAAGAGAGAATGTGACAAATATTTACCCCATCTGTCTGCTTACAGAGAGGTGTCCCAGGAATCTACAGGTTTTTCATCCTTTCAGTTTCTGTATCGGCACAGGGTGAGGGGACCTCTAGATTTGATTCTTGATGACTGGGAGAGAGTGTGAATCCCACAAGAAGTTCGTTGTTGCATATGTCCTAAACCTCAGGACAAGGCTTAGAGAAGTCATGGGATTGGCCCAGGACAAACTGACAGGAGTCCAACAGCAGAAAAAGGTCTGGTATGACAGGAATGCTCAACCCAGAGAGTTTGCTATGGGGCAGTAGGTGATGGTGCTAGTTCCTGTTAGACACAATAAGCTGTAGGCAGCTTGGGAGGGACCCTTCAAAGTGGTAAGGAAGGTCAGTGAGGTTAACTACCTGACTTAACTGCTAGGCAGGAGGCAGGGGCACAAACTGTACCATGTTAACATGATGAAGCCTTACCATGATATGCAGGCCCTTGTGCTGTGTATTTCCAGTGGATGGTAGGAGGAGTCTGAGGGGGATCTGGTGACTGATCCCCTCAGTGAGGTTCGGACTGACACCCAGTGATGGGAGTAATGCATTACTGTAATGTATTACATTTTTAAGTAACTACTAATACTATGCGTTACTTTTTAATATAGTAACACATTAGTTGTAATACACAGACAACCTGCTCCTCCTACCACCAAACACTAATACATGCGAGAGACAGTCAAGAGGAGATGGGAATTACTTGCATCACACCACCAGGCTCACACAGACCTATGAAACCAGCACTGGCAAAAAACACACAAATACACAAAAACATACTCGGAGGCTCTAAATAAAAATCTGCAAAATCAACAGAGACCTCCAAAGCAGACATCCAAGCAACCCCCCCCCAACACAAACCATGAAACAAATACTTTACAAAACCAGTGTGCCATGCAATCACAGCCCTTAAGGCAAAATAACATATCCAACAGACTAGTAACAGGTGACTATAGTCTGGCACACTGACATCCTACTCACTAGGCTGAACAAGGCGAAGGGTACTGTTAGCTGCCTGTTGGGTGCCAGGATCTGCCACATAATACAAGCACTCAGGTCACTCTAGAACAAGTACAAATACAACTCTGTCATTGTCCATGTTGGTATGAATGACCTGAGCCATACCTCCCTGGACTACATGAAGAGAGACATGGAAGAGCCCTGTGATCATGTTGCCCAGGCCGGTATGACCCTAACCCTGAGTAGCATCCTGCCGTCACCAAGAATGATACCAAGGTATAAAGAAAAAATTATCAATTTCAACAATTGGCTAGGCTTCTGATGTCATTCAAAGGGGATCCAGTGTCTGTCAGCCTCAGATGACATGCACGACAAGCCACGCTGCTTCGCTAGAGACGGCTTGAACCTGTCACCCTTAGACTTTGGAATCCTGGCCAAGGCTCTTGCCACCTCCATAGTGCATTTTTTAGGCAAGGCTCAAAAGACAAACCCACCACCATAAATAGCACAAGTAACAAAAAAACTAAGTGTAATGCTACTTAGTGCCAGAAGTCTAAACCTCAAAATGCATGCACTCAAGGCACTCCTTAGTATGGAGAAAATAGACATATGTGCAGTAACAGAAACCTGGTTTAAGGCTCAAGGGAGCACCCCAGCACTACCAGGCTTACAACTCATACCATACATTTCAGCTACAAAACCCAGTCCGAAATACAAAAGGCGGGGGTGTATCCATATTCATCAAGGATACCCACACCTCCAGGTTAGTGGCACAGCACGATGCTTCAGAGATCATCCACGTGCAACTAACAATGGACAAAACTGCAGTTCAAATTGTAGCTTGCTACAGATCACCCACCATGTCCCAGGACCCACATTCCACATTTCTGGAAACACTGGGAAACATCAAGGTCCTACCAAACACCCTGATATTGGGTGATTTCAATTACCCAAACATTAACTGGGAGAACTACTCAAGTAGTAACTCCCTTGCTCAATATTTCCTAGAATTTATAAACTCAAATGCCCTGGATCAACTGGTCAACACCCCCACCACAGGTGACAACAAACTGGACCTGGTCATCACCAACATGGGCGACCGGTGTTCCACACAGGACGTCAACCCCTCGCTGGTTAGATCTGACCATAAACTAATCACTCTGGATATCCACATTCTGCTCCCACCCCCAGTCAAAGAAACCACCGTGAAAAACTTTTCTAAGGCAAACTTCACATTACTTAAGACAGAGGTGGAAAGTTTCAAAGCCCCCATGCCAAAGGATAACGTTGTCCAAGCTGCAAAATCCTTTACTAATGCACTCTATGGGCACCTCAAGAATGCATGGATCATGCTATCCCAAGCAAAACCAAAACTCAATCCTCCAAGAAAAGGAAACCAGTCTGGTGGACCCCTGCCATAAACAAGTTATACAATAAGGAGGAAACTAGTACAGAAAAGCGTAAAATCCCAAGAAAGGAAGACATCCCTGATCAGTATCAGCAAGAAACTACGATCCCTCTTAAAATCATCCAAGACTAGCTTCGAAAGAAAAACTGCCAAGGACTCCAAAGATAACCACAATGCATTCTTTAGCTATGTCAAGAATCTTTAGCTATGTCAAGAATCTAAGTGGCAATGCTCAGATCTGCTCGGAGTTAGTGCAGAATGGCACAAAACACACTGAATGGACAGATATCACCAACATCCTGGCAGACAGATTCAGTGCAAACTTCACCCCCCTTTCACCCCCAAAAGGGCCCATAACCATACCAGAAGAGCATAGTGCCCCTGGAATCACAGACACTCAGGTTAAAACAGCCCTCTCCAAAGCCAAAAACACAGCATCAATGGGACCGGACGGTGTCCCAGGCTGCATCCTACACAAGCTCGAAGATGAACTAACCCCTCACCTAAACACACTGTTCAAACTCAGCCTCTCCACAGGCTATGTGCTCAGAGTGGCACACAGCAACGGTTATTCTGCTCCACAAAAGTGGAGCCACAACAGACCCCGGGAACTATCGCCCTATAGGCCTGACTACCTTGATCTGCAAGGCTATGGAGCGTATCATCATGGATCTTATAAACAGAGACACTGGGAACCTCCAAACACTGGACCCTACCCAGTTCGGCTTTGTTAAGGGAAGATGATGCCTCCTAAACCTGGTGGAATTCTTTGAGACAGTTACCGAGGCTATAGACGAGGGAAAAGTGGTCCACCCAGCCTACATAGACCTCACAATGGCCTTCAACACCATTCCCCATTCAGGTATTATAGACAAGCTCACCAGCCTGAGCATAAACCCCTACGTCACGAGATGGGTTGCCAATTGTCTCGTGGACAGAACCCACATGGTAAGAGTTGCGGGAGCTAGGTCTGACTCTAAACCAGTTACAAGTGGAGTTCCCCAGGGCTCAGTCCTGGGACCCCTCCTGTTCGGCATATACTTCTCAGAGGTACAGGCAAGCACAGGACTACGGCTGACCAAGTTCTCACACGACTGCAAACTAGGGGCTATAACTGACTCTCCGGTGGACACAGACATCCTCCATAAGGGTCTCACCAAGACAGATACCTGGTGTCAAAACCATGACCTCAAGCTAAATGCCAAAAAATGCATAGTCATCCCCTTTGGAAAAAACAAAGTACCCGCAAACTACCACATAGGTGGTAGCCCCCTAAATACAGAAGACGTAATAAGGGATCTGGGGACCCAAGTAGATAGCAACCTCTCCTTTGATAATCACATTGCCAAAGTAGTTAGAAAATCCTTCGATGTGGCCCACCTAATCACAAAAGGGTTTGCATTCAGATCAAGAGAGGTCATTGTGCCCCTCTACGCATCACTCATCAGACCCATCATAGAGAACAGTGCCTCATTTGGGATATTTTATTTATTTATTTATTTTATTTTACATTTGTTGACCGGGATAGTCCGACTGGATACATGTCCATTTTCAGCGGAGGCCCGGGGAGAAAAGCTCCACATAGGTACAAGACAACATAGTTACAATACAATAAAATAAAATGAAAGAAAAGAAAAAAAGCAAAATACAAGTTACATAAAAATTAGTTCCTATAACCTAACAGTTTAACTACAGTTTGTAATACAGTTCATTAAAGTAGTGCAGTAGGTACTTTAGACAGTTATAAAATATGGTTACAGTGGTGGACAGTTAGTAAGCAAATGGATTACATGTCCCCTCTTGTATATACCTTACAAGACACCTGCAACAGCTGGAAAGACCACAGAAGTACCTCACCAAGAGGATCACTGGCCTCAAACAGATGCCCTATGCAGCTCGACTGAAGAAACTCCAGCAGTACTTGGTTGCATACCGCCTACTCAGAGGTGATCTCTGCCTGACATACAAGGCCATGTCCAACCCAGAATTGATGGACATGGTCCACCTAAAGAAAACCACATCCCCTCGAGCCTCAAGCTCTAGGGATCTAAACCTCACCACAACAATAAATAGGACGTGCTGGAGGGATAGATTCCTGTCCCAGAGACTTCCCATGCTCTGGAACAAGATTCCAATCTACATTAGGCAGAGCTCCTCGCTAACCCTCTTCAAAATAAACCTTGAAGAGTGGATGGGAAACAGAAAGCTTACCCCGGGGATCACTTCAATGGCTCTGCTGGACAGAGGCACAGGGAACTAATCTAAGGGGGCAGCGAAAGCCAACACATTCCAGCTAGGCCTATAAATGTCTTTGGGCAGATAGCTTAGTACCTACCCATGGACCTATACATTACTTTTTTTAGTAACTAGTAACACAAATGTGATTACATGTGCATTACCAGTCAACGCAGACTTCCAACCCCCCTCAAAAAAAAAAAAAAACCTTCTTAACACTTGTGCGTTTTCCTTTAAGGAGAACCATGCGTGTGTCCTACGCATGGACACATGCCACCGGGTAGAATTCAAGTTTACTTGTAAGAGGAATTGTAGACAGATGTTGTGGTATAGCGTGATTGAAGTTAAGATCGTGTGTGTGATGAAAGAGAGAGAAAGAGAATGATATAGCAGGAATGAAGGTAAGAGTGTGTATGTGATGTGAGATTGAGAGAGAGAGAGAGAGAGAAAAAATACAAGTTCAGAAGACAGTCATCAGATTAAACTACTGTTAACACTTCTTAACGGTCAGAGCAATTTGTTCACATCAGACCCATGTTCATAGGTAGATACTAAGCTATCAGCCCTAGGGCATGTACAAGCCTAGCCATAACAATTCCCTGGCTACTTCTTCCCACACTATTTACTTCCCTGGACCCCTGTCTAGCAGGATGACTGACGTGATCCCCGGGGTGAATTTCCTTTCTACAATCCAATCGTCAATGTTCCTTTTGAAGAGGGCCAAAGAGGCACTCTGCTTGACATGTATGGACAGTCTATTCCAGAGTCTGGGGAGTCTCTGGGTCGGGAACCTATCCCTCCAGCATGTTTTGTTTATCGTGATAAGGTTTAGATCTCTGGACCGTATGGCTCAGAGGTATTGGAATTTCTTTAAGTGTAGCATGTCCAACAGCTCTGGGTGACATGGCCTTGTATGTTAAGCAGAGATTGCCTCTGAGTAGACAATATGCGACAGAGTATAGCTGTAGTTTTTTAAGGTGGTCAGCGTACGGCATCTGCTTTAGGCCTGTGATTCTTTTAGTGTGGTATTTCTGCGGCCTTTCCAGTTGCTGCAGAGGTCTTGAGAGGTACACACCAAAAGGGGCGCTGTATTCTATAATGGGTCTAATGAGGGATGAGTACAGTGGGACAATGACCTCCCTTATTCTGGATGAAAAGCCCTTAGTTATGAGGTGTGCCATATAGAAGGACTTCCTCACTGTTGTGGCGATGAGGTTATCGAAGGTGAGACCACTGCCCACCTGTGTCCCTAAGTTGCTTATCACACTTTCGGTGTTTAGTGGTAATTCACGGGTACATGTTTTTTCCTAAAGGGGATAACTATACATTTGTTGGCATTGAGTTTGAGCCCATGGCTCTGGCAATAAGCATCTGTTTCTGCAAGGCCCTTTTGTAGAGTATCCACATCATTTGGGTGGACAGTTTAAGCAAAGAGCAGATTTGTACCTCAGTAGGGGAGTAGTTCAAAAAGAATATTTAAGCAGTTGGAAACTACAGTCTTATTGTCAGGTAAGCGGAGGGGGTGTGTATGTTTATATGGGTTTTACTGTACTCTTCTGGTAATATGTGTCCCCAGACGTGACATCTTCTCCTTAGATACTGTCATCTTTGTTGCTTCTCAGTTCTATCTGCCAACTCTGCTCAGTGTGCACGCATTCATGACTGAAAGACTAACTGACACACTTGAAAGTAAGGGTGTCCATTTTCTTCTGAGCTAATCAAGATAGCTATCTGTGTTGCTAACGCCTATTGTCTGTCATTTTTTTTCAGTTTGTTAAAAAGTACATTTAGATAGTTTTGGTTGATGTTTGCATCATAGCAAAATAAATTTAGGCTCTTTGCTTGTGGATTGTATTCTGGAACAGTACAAAATAGCAAGCTATAGGAAGGATAGCCTTTTATTTTATTTTCAAGCACTGATGTGCAGAGAACCTAAATTTTTACTTTCAAAATGTAGTTGTTTTTGTCGGGCAAGTTGTGCATTAGTATGCAGCTCACATTCTAGTTTCAGACAGTTGAAATAATGGAATGCCACTTTTCACATGCTGAGTTTTTTTCAGGTTCTTTAAAGCACAGTTGAAATTTAAAAAAAAAAAGTGGTTGCTGTATTGCCCAAGCAATGTTCCTGAAATGTTATGATGTTCTTTTATTTGAATAGTAAAAACATATTAATGGGGGGGGGGGGGAGGGTAATTGTGTTTAGTTAGATTCTGTTTTACTAGTAAGTACAAATTCATAAGAATTCATAAAGCATCTCACACTGCCCACTGAGATTTGAGATTCCTTTCAATTCCAAATACATTCTACGTTTAAAACAAACTCTGTTTTAAAACCCCAGTGCTACACACTAGAGTCCTCTTTTGTCCAGTTGTCTTTCAAAGATCTAACATTGTTTATGGTGGGGTAGGTTGCACTGGCTGACCCCCCCCCCCCCCGACTTGCTGCTGGATCATATTCTCTTCTAACTTTGGAGAGGCTAGCTCCTACAGGTTTTTTGAGACATTAGAAATGGAACTTCTGGGGCTGGTTGGGGATGCCATGGAACATCTAGATATGAAGGCATTTGATATGATAGCTAAAAAAGGACTACTCTGTGGCATGTCTGTTGTTAGGATCTATACCTTTTTACTAATTTGTTCATATTAAAGTGGTGTCGTCCATAATAAGCTTTTATGTTAGAAGTCCCTTTTTTTGGGATGAGAATGCTTAAGTTTTAAATGTTTTCATTCCTATTTGTTTGTAAAACTTTGCACCTTTGGATACTGTTTCAAACTTATTTCTCTGCATTTACAAAAATGTGTATTTTTTGTTGCCTTTTAAGGTTTTGGGAACTATGACCTACAGACAAGGCTTGGTTCAGAGGACAGCCTTATTCAAATAAGATGATTGCCCAGAACAGGAGCCTTCACATTCAAATGGTGGCCCTACCTGAAAAAGCAGTGAATGTCCTGATCATAACATAGATAGAAGCAAAACAGAATGGAGAAGAGGGCTTTCTAATTTATGGTATATGAGACCCCTGTCTTTTGGTCTCGGGATGTGAGAAGTAAAAGGTTTCCTGTCTTTACTGTGTGTGGTCAGGGGTAGAGGTTTACTTTTAATGAACAGCCTATCAGGGGTGGATTCTCTGAAAAATGTTAGTCTGTTTGATAAATTGCTTACAGAAGAGTTCTTGACTTTGCATGAAACCTTATACTCTACTGACAAGGATGCATCAAGTAAGATAGTTTTCTGGCAGACCTGCACCATTAGCAAAGTGGAGGTGTCTATTCCTTTCCATTCTGGTATCTCCTCCAAAAGTATTTATTCCTCCTTATGTAGAGTTCTAGTCTGTAAAAATATGTTGGGAATTAAAGCAGCCTATCCACGTTTTGTAGCAATCTGGATGTTGTCAGTTTGATTTGTGGTTTCATAGTGTGTAGCACTGGGGTTTTAAAACAGAGTTTGTTTTAAACGTAGAATGTATTTGGAATTGAAAGGAATATCAAATCTCAGTGGGCAGTGTGAGATGCTTTATGAATTCAATAATTCAAGAATGAGGGAGTCTTTATCCATTGAAATAAAAACAAACCACTGAAGACTCCAAAAAGCAAATGGCCAAAAACCAAGTCCACAGCTCGAACAGGGCAATACAACAACCAGCGAACGAAATACAATTCCCAAAGTAAATTCCACGATCCAGCAGTTATAAAAAACATATATTTACGTGCAATATGTATTTAGTATCTATATATTTTTATTCATTTATTTATTTATACATATATAGTTTAATTTTTATAGGACTGTATTTATAGTATAAATTCAACTAATTGTTTAAAAGGTATGATTACAAACAGTTAATATTTAAATAAATATATATTTTAAATATATATTTTTTATTATTATTTTTAAATTAAAATTTTTTTGGCGCCAAAATGTCTTTATAAGGGTTAATTAATCAGCAATTAATGGTTCTGATGAAGTCTGGTTACAGTCAGATGAAAGCGCTAAACCTGACCATTGTTGGAGTTGTGTGTTCTTGGTTTCAATAAACTGTTTTTTATAACTGTTGGATCGTGGAATTTACTTTGGGAATTGTGTTTCGTTTGTTGGTTGTTGTATTGCCCTGCTCGAGCTGTGGACTTGGTTTTTGGCCATTTGCTTTATCCATTTAAAGAAACATCTCTCTCTCTCCAACATTTTTTTCTAGTAGTCAGAAGTGAAGAAAAATGAAACAATGTTAGATTTGTCATGCCACGATCATTTTAAAACAGGGAAAAAAAAGAATGATAACTGAATCAGAATTTGATGAATGTCTCTTGATATACTTTGTTCAAACCTCATAGGAGAGTTCTGAGTTTTCAAGAAGGGAATCAGAACTTTGAATGCTGTCCTTAGTTTACTGTCAGCGTCTTACACATTTATCAGGTGTGTAACTGCAGGTGGTAGTGACTCTGGTATCATACCTCTCAACCTGTTAGTGCAAAAAATCTGGACAAATCCTAAAATAATGGGGGTATAGATTCTAAATATTGTTTTTGTACAGTGAGAAAGGAGCTAGAATAACAGTGTTTGTGTTAAAAGGCATTTTCTGAAGGATGTACAGTCTGAAACTCAATTGTATGTTATCAGCGATTTGACAGAAAGCTACAAATTATAGGAGTAATAGACCAAAATATGGGTGAAAATTTGGACAGTTGAGAGGTATGACTGAGATTCAAATTAAAATCCATTTTATTACTGTGCTTAAAGAACTAAGCACATTGCAAATTAAAATAAAGTAGTAAAGTAACATTCAAGCAAGAAATTAATGGTTGATCAGTTCAGCTTTGGAATTAGTAATATCAAAGTTAATGACAGTTATGTTATCAAAATAGGTTAATCCTGAAATATAGGACCTTGGGAGACATGTTGAAACCACCTATTGCTGGGAATTTTCAAAACCACCACGGTATTATTTTCCAAATGTACTTGATACACAGTGTAGGAAATAATCAAGTTTCAGGCTGCACTTTTTTTTGGTTCAAACTAAATTATAATATACCCGCAGGTTTATCAGCTACAAGGGGATGGATCAACAAACCTAATTGGGGTGGCATTACTTAGATGATAACAAGAAGACACTGTGGACTACAGTGTCCATTTATAACTAATGACAACTCCAACATTTTGCATCTTTTGAACTAAACTCAAACATATTCTGTCATAGAAAGTCAATGATTTCAAAGCCAAAGCCTTGGAGTCCATCAGAGTGGCATGGACTGCCATTACTATTGTCTTGGAAGTGTCAGGTCTGTACTAATTATTTAATGTCACACATGGATATGCTCCAGGTCATGTGCAATGCAAGTGATGACTGTAATGTGTTCACGATGGAAGGAGAGGTATACCTGTTTGTTGACTGCATATTAGTGTAACGGACATCACTAAATCTTTCAGTAATATTTTGCTATGGCAGTAGGTACACTATGGATAACAGTGAGCCCAATATTAAGTGTGTGTTTTACATATGTAAGTGGTAATGCACTCCACTAAACACTTTAATAAATTATTGTAAAACTGTGTATACAACTTTAATACACTCGTAGTCATGTGCAGTAAGCCTGTACTCTTCACACACAAGTACCATGTGAGTAAATCTGAATGTGAGAATTGATGAACTATACTGACATAAAAGTAACTCAACAGTAACTAGTTACTTTAGTTAGTAACTAGTAGTAGTAATATATTACTTTTTTAGAAAAGTAATAAGTAATAGTAATATATTACTTTCACTTAAAAGTAACTAGTAATAGCAACTTATTACTTTTATAAGTAACTAGTACAACACTGCTGACACCTTAGTGGAAGGGGTAGCAATGTCCCAGCAGCAATCCCCTACCTGGGTTCAAGAAATCCAAGCAGTGTTACAGGAGTTTGGGGGCATGTTCACTAGGAAACCAGGGTGCACCCACCTGATGTAGCACCATGTGGACACAGGGCCTCAAACACATATAAAGCAGCCCCCTTACAGGGTGCCTGAGCGACTTAGACAGAATCTGATGAAGAAGATACAGGAGATGTTGGAACTGGGAGTAATCCAGGAGTCCAGCAGTCCCTGGGCCTCCCCAGTGGTGCTGGTTCCAAAGAAGGATGGCAACACCACAATCTGCGTGGACTACAGGAAACTAAACAATCATACAGAGTCAGATGCTTATGCCATACCTAGGACAGATGAAGCCCTAGAGCAGCTGGGTGGAACTAAGTATCTGACCACTACTGATTTTACCAAAAGCTACTGGCAGGTGCCCTTGACTCTCAATGTTAGAGGGAGGGAGAGAGAGATAGAGAGTTCAGCCTTTGTGATTCCTTTCAGCTTATATAAGTTGATGAAAATGCCCCAGCAACTTTCCGGAGGCTGGTAGATCATATCCAAGCAGGAGCAGCAGATTATGCCCTTGCTTAACCTGGATGATATTGTCATCTACAGCCATGTGTGGCAAGAGCACCTTCAGCACGTCAGAGAGGTGATGGGCAGAATGCATTGGGCAGAGTTGACCATTAAGCCCAGTAAGGGTCAGGTGGGTATAGCAGAAGTCTTCTACCAGAGACAGAGTGGGGAGTGGCAAGATCAGGCCAGAACCTGCCTAAGTGGAAGCCATTCAAGTATGGTCTGCCCCTGTTACCAAAAAGCAAGTGAGGACATTCTTAGGGACAGTGGGGTACTACAGAACCTTTGTCCCCAATTATAGTACTGTAGCTGCTAGACTCACATACCTGGCAAGGAAAAACAGGCCAGATAAGGTAGTGTGGACCCCAGCATTTGAGCAGGCATTCCAAAAGCTTAAAGGAGCTTTGAGAGTACCCCCTGTGTTAGCCAGTCTAGATTACAACAAAGAATTTGTTATGCAGGTGGATGCTTCAAACCATGGGGTGGAGCTGTACTTAGCCAAGTTTCCTCAGAGGGAAAAGAGCACCCAGTGGTATATCTCAGCTGTAGACTCCAACCCAGGGAGGAATATTATGCAGATTTAGAAAAGGAATGTCTAGCCATAGCATGGGCACTGCAGAAACTTCAGCCTTATCTGTATGGAAGGAAATCTACTGTAGTTACAGACCACAATCCCTTAACATGGCTACATAGAGACAGCCCGCAAAATGCCACGTTATTAAGGTGGAACTTAGGATTGCAGGTATATGACATGATAGTACAACATCATAGTGGGTCAGCAATGCCAACACAGATGGGCTCTCAAAACAGGGAATGTGGTAACTTATTCCCAGAGAAGCTTATTTCTTTCAAGCCACGCTTCTCAAGGATCACTTGAAAAATTAGGCTGAATCTTCGGGGGGTGGGGGGGTGTGATGATATGGACAAGTGCCAGCAAAGCCAGCTGGAGTTTTATAAAGAATATGTCCTTTAAATTTCAAACTGATTTATACAAGATGCTTGTGTTACAAATGTATTAGAACTGTATGTCATTTGTATATCAAACTGATTTGTACAGATGCTTATGCTGAAAATGTATTTGTGAGGTTTGCTTGTGTTAAAATATATCAACAGTGCACCCTGCTGAAATGAAAAGAAATGTACATGTAAAATTACAACTGAATTAAGTTTACCATCCAGCTTATTTTAAGAAACATATGGGAAATGTTAATGAGCAAACACTTAAAACTTTACCCCACAGTGCTGAATAGGACCAGAGACCCTAGGTCTGTAAAAAAAAGCCTTTGTTCATTAGCTCAGTAAAAAGAGGAGAAGCCCTGTGCACTGTCATAAACATTTAGATGCATATTGTAGACATCTATGTTAAATTCCTGTCTCAGCTTCAAAATGAAATACTGTGAGAACCTAGAGTCAGGTGACCAGATGAGGCCATTCTGCCAGCCCTCTTGGGAATTATATTTTAGATATTACAAAGAGAAATCTCAAAGTATTGAGTATTCTGTTTGGGTGCCTGACTAGAAAGACTGCTAATGTATTTCATCTTGCCTTGCCCAATTAAGTTATTATTGGAATAGTAAACTCTCTTATATTCAGTCAGGAATATAGTGAAGCTTAGTTTAGAGAGTGTTTTTCTTTATTTGTATCAGTCTGTCCATCAATGTTAATTTCAATATTCTCTGTGATTTGAACTCTGTGGTTTATTGTAAATATACATTCACTATTTACATATTCTTTTATTTTTTTTTATTATTAAACATAACTAAAACTTTTATTATGGCTGGTCCTTGTAGAAATTATCTAACTTTTGACAGTACTTATATTTATTTGGTGTCACTGTGTGGGCCACTCCAGAATGCCTATCTGTCTTGGATTACTACTATCATTTGTATTAATATTAACTTCACTCAGCATAATTGGATACCCTTTTAAGAGCCTTATAGCAACTGACTGGTGGCAGTGAATCTACCTTATAGCCTGGGCAAAGTTGTTAGACCAGGCAGTCTGTGCCAGCTTTTCCCATGTGTGTGTGTGTGTGTGTGTGTGTGTGTGTGTGTGTGTGTGTGTGTGTGTGTGTGTGTGTGTGAACTAAAACTTAAAGAGTATGTGTGTCAGCTACTTGGGATAGGGACACAGAGTACTGGGTTCACAGAAGGGGTGCTGGAGGACTTGTCTTGGACACTCGGGTGAGGGCCTAACCCTACAGCTGTACTACTGTGGAGTCTTACTGGGGACCTGGAGGGAGACAGATATGGAGAAATCCAGACACCAGGCTGTGTATGTTCCCTGTGTGCTCTTAAGGGAAATTGTGCTTGATGCAGACAGGTCTGCATCTGGAAATACTGATTGTATCCATTTGTACTCCAAGTGCACGTCCCTCTCCAGTGTCAGTGGTGAGGATTCAGGCTCCTTGATTACTGGCCCAGTGTGGTGGCTATCACAGGGTGACATGAAGCGTTAAGATATTTGTAAGATATGTTTGTATAAAGCTCACAGGACTCATCCTTTCTACTGATTCAGGGAGACTAATGAATATTAAGTTATTCCTCCTGCTCCTACTTTTGAGATTGCCCAAACAAAAATTGTCCTAGCCATTTGACTTAACATTTGCAAAACAAAAACAAGCCCCAAGGTATGCAGAGACATGATTAAGCCAGGCTACTCCTGCATATTCATGAGCACATCCTCTTTTGATCAGTGTGATTTAGGAAGCTTCTCTGTCTAAAGAAACATCAGTTCTCCAGTTTCAGAACCTAGCTACCTGTGGTTGTTATTCATATTATTACGTCTGATAGGAATATGAGAACAACTAGGCTTATTTTTCATTGACTTTGCATCTGTTTTTATTTTATGGGTTAAAAAGGAAAGCAAACCTCTTATTCTTAGTCAAGTACGTGTGATATGAATGTTTTATACTGTCACCAATTGTATATGCCTCCAAAAATATTGTTTATAGTTACAGAACATTACTAACATGATATGCACATTTACTCCACAAATCCCTTGCTATGAGCAGTCTTGCAAAAAACAAACTAGCTTCCCATTAAACAACATGCAGTTCTGTGCTACTGCTGCTTCTTATTTAAATTAATAAAAATGAAAGTTACACACTACCTGTAAGAAAATATCTGTACTGGAAGTTTAATCTCTATCAGCAATAAAACTAGGGTACAAAACTTTAGTCAGGCAGGCACCTAAACCTTTCCCAGGCTACCTTAGCTCCTTTGCTCTACTCATAATGCTTAACATTTAAACATCCTTCAGATTTCTGAATAGCTACAAAATGCAGAGTGCAAAAACAGACAATTCTTTCTACTCAGAATTTCACCTAACAACAACAATAAGGGTGCTGCCTGGTAGACGAAGGAAGGTGGAGATGGTGGCAGAGATAAAACTGCCAACACTGATCCATTATGATTATGTTAAATAGATAACTTCTGTGTAAGTCTTCTGAAGGTTGAAGGAAGGGAGGTACTCCTCAGGTAACGCAGATTTCGAGTGAAGTTAATTAAAGGAAGTTGTTACCCTGGTAAAGATTAAATATAACTGTAATTTTTTTCCCTTTATTAAGGCCCACCCAAGTCCCCACTCAAAAATCAACAACAAATACTCCAAGACGCACGGAAATGGAGTTGTAAATGGACATAGTCATATAGCAATAACCCATAAAAATAAAAAGGCCTACAGAGGCTATACAAAGTCTTCCTTGTTCCAGACATTTTTTCTAGTTACAGAGTCCCTGGTGGAGACCGGAGATACTTCAAGAGCACTGACTTCAAAAGGTGGTGGTAGGGGGGTTACACTAACAAATGTCAATGCTTCAGAAACTCAGACATAACATGAACAAGACACTTTAAGAACAATCATCCATCCAACCCACTTTTTATTCCTTATTCTTCTTGCCTTTTCTACTGAGCTCATAATCATAGCTGAACTTTAAACATTTCATTTCAGACCACAGCATCTATACTCAAAATCTGAATTATGTAAACTCTGTAAGAACGGTTCTCTATGTTTTATATATACAGTAAAGACAATTATAATCATCTGTGTTTTTTAAGTCTTGTTCATTACACTTCAATAACATTGTTGCTGATCTAATTGCTAACAAAACTATGTTTTTGTTCTGCTCTTTTGGATTTCAAGCTATACTTAAAATAGGCCCTCACTATTTTACTACACTACCCTAGTAAACAAGCTAAAATCAATAAACAAAATATTGTTCTACAAATTCTTATGTTTCTCATTTAAGATATTTCCCTTTGTCCAGACTAATGGACTAAAACCAGTGCCTTAGGAGTGGGGTGGAATAATGACTTTTGTTGTTTCTAAACTTTTGGGCGGCCACGGTGGTGCAGCAGTTAGCATTGCCACCTCACAGTAAGAGGTTCTCCGGTTCGATCCTTGGCTGGAGTGCCTACTGTGTGGCGTCTGCATGTCCTCCCCATGGTCGTGTGGGTTTCCTCTGAGTGCTCCGGTTTCCTCCCACATCCCAAAGACATGCAGTAGGTGGATTGGACACTCTAAATTGGCCCTAGGTGTGAGTGTGTGCCTTCTGTAGAAGTTTGGGCACCGGGCTGGCAACTCGACACTGTAAAACTCCACTGCCAATCATGAGTAGCCAGGTGATCCGCTGTGACGACCCCTAACTGGGAAAAGCCAAAAGAAGAAGAAGAAGTTGTTTCTAAGCTTTTATAAAAATGACTACAGATAGGGAATCCTTATTTCTGTTAGCAGTACAAAATACAGGCTTCCTACTGTGGAGCAGGTCCCCTTATAGGCTCTCCAAAACAGGTGAAGTGGCTGGATCTCCCCGGGACCAACAAGTAAAATGAAAAGGAAAAGTATTTTTCTTTGAAGTAATCCACTGTTGTACTCCTGTAGGTATTGTGCAGGCAGACAGATAAAGAGAGTATAAAGTACATAATCTCAAACTCAAGCAATAAAAACACGAAGCAATCCTTTGAGCTTTAACTTGCCCAGTTGGTACTTACGTATTATCACAACCAGATTTTCGCACTGCCATAATTTGGCATGTGTGTTTTGAAACAGGTTGCTTAACCTAATAAGGGGTCTGTGAAGAAGTAAGCATTACTCTGTTGCAGTGGGTATGAACCAGGAAGAGGACTAAGTGTGAAACTTTTGTGTGACACACCTCATACCTCCTTAAACTCAACAGTGGCGCACCGCCTTGTAAGAGCTGCAGTTCTCACCACAATGTCAGCAAAAGGAAAGCGAGTTATGCAATACACCCTGTCACCCTAGCAAAAGTTACATCTCGCAAGCAGAAGGAGTGCTTCTTTTATGTATGAAGATTTTCACTCCAGCTGGTAAGAAAGTGCTCCCGTTTGGGAAGCACTGCCCATTCTTTAGAAATTACGAAAGCTGAAGTGAAAAATCACTTCCTGATTAACCCTAGTAAGAACAGCACTGAAAAACATCCTACTGCCTAAATGCGCTTCTTTTTGTCATTTATGGCATGTAGCACTGTCTTCATTTGTACCTGAACAAAAATTAAAAAAAAAAATTTGTACCTTTAAAAAATAAAAAGTGAGACCGAAGCATAATCCCTGTGTATGTGCGCTCCTTCCATGTGGGATTCTCCTTCCACACACTGAAAAAAAAGCCATTGGTCAGTAAGCTAGCGGGCATAACAATTCAAGTGTGCATGTGTAATGCACGTCAAGACAGGAAGAGTGTTTTCTCAATTGTATGGCTTCCTGAAATGAAACTAAACTTATTCCTTAGCAAAAAAGACTCGAAATACCACCTCACAGCATTTCGTGGGCTTGCTTCTATTGAAGTATGCAAAATTCGCAACCGCGAAAATCTGGTTGCGATAATACGTAAATACCCAGTTTATTCAAAGTAATGAACCCTTTTGTCTATCAGAGAAACACTGTATCTGATTACGTCTGATAGCCAAAAGCACTCATTACTTTGAATATACCAGACAAATTAAAGCTCACACAAGGATTGCTTCATGTTTTTATTGCTTGATTTTGAGAAAGTATACATTCAACTCAGGTTAACTGTCTTTTTGGTAGCAGGCTACATTTTCAAAAGGAACAAAAGTAGAGATACATGTATTATGGACTACGAATACACACTACTAGTCATTCCAGTGTTTACTTTCAACTTTTTCATTTCTATTTTAAGCATCAAAAGAATTAAGATTGTCACTACAAACACTACCTTTGTCATTTTCATCATGAGTGTGAGAAAACTGAAATTTTATATTATGTGTCTGAATTCTTGAACAAAGAAAGCATATTTGGAAAATAATTCTCTTGATATGTGCTTTGCAACAGCACCTGGGGCTCTGTCTACCCTTGTGCATGTGTGTGTTTAGGGTGATATAGACACTAATAAGCAATACTTTATCAAGTCTTTTTATGTTAAAGGCAAATCTGCTAATAAAGAAATGTTTTAATCAAAATCTGGCCCCAAGTCCTTTAAAATAAATTCTGTAGCAATCAGCATTGCCAGGATCTGACAACATGAAGCAGTTTTTACCTATGGGCCTTGTATTTTTTAGCCTGTCAGTTATGCTGCACACTGGTGAAAAACAGTGGCTAAAACAATCAGGTTTTCCTCAGCTCACACTTCGAAAAATGCATGTATTTAAACATCAAGCAACTAAAAATTGCTGAAAACATGTAAACTTTTCATCATAGAATATGGTGCTTAGTTAAGTGTGATACCAAGTTTTAGTTTAGCTTTTTACGTTCTCTGAAACCAGGGAAGATGGACAGCAATCATTCAATGGGTTCATAAGTTAATCAAGTAGATCATTTGCAGCCCAGCCTCAAGATTCCAGTTCATTAGTACCATATGACATGAATAATGCTACCTAATTTTATTCCCTTTCAGTGTGGGTTTAAGAGGTCAGCCCAAGGGTGAATTTACAGTTTCCTATCATTTCATCCCAGATGTACTTAAAGACAGTCAAGGAGCTACTTTTCTTAACATCTAAATGAAGGCTGTTCTATAAAACTGGGATTCTTTGAGAGATGCATCTCTCTCGTTAAGCAAGTTCTGTTTATTATGTGGTGGACATTAAGTTTCTTTGAGCAGGTGTTTAGGGTGTTGTTTGTTTTGCGGATGTGTAGGAGGTCACACAGGATTGGATCCTTTGAGGCTTTGTAGCAGTAGCAGCTGGCTCAAAAGAAGGCAGGGTGAGTTTTTCCAATACATAGTTAAGGTCCCATGCAGGCATTGGTGATCTCCTTGGAGGCCTTAAAATTTTGGCTCCTCTGAGGTACTGCTTTAATAAGGGATGAGAAAAGATTGGTGGCTCTGTATTGTAATGAGCCGAAATAGCAGAGGCATGAATTTTAATAGATGAAAAAGATAGGCCTTTGTCCAGCATCTCAGTTAAGTATTGCAAAATCTGAGGAATATTTGTCACAGCTGTATCAGTCCCTTGTGCCTGGTTCCAAGCACAGAATCTCTTCCATTCTCCAGCGTAAGATTTTCTAGTACTAGGCCTTCTGGTTTCCAAAAATGACATCCATCACAGCTTTACTGAGAGGTGTGTTTTGTATGACTACATTATCCGCCATGCTGCCAGGTTTAAAGTCCTGAGTTGGCTGTGCAGGATCTGATTGTTTTGCTGGGACAGTAGATGAGGTATTTGAGGTAAGGTCCAAGCTGGGCCTTGAGACAAGTTCCTTAGTATTGGATACCAGTACTGGTGGGGCCAGTCTAGGGCAATTAGTATCACCTTTGGCTTCTCCTGTCTGACCTTTAGGAGTACCTTGGGTAGGAGAGGCAGTGGGGGAAAGGCATATACTGATAGGCTTTTCCAGCTGAAAGATAGGGCGTCCACTTTCCATGCTTGTCTGTGATAAATCCTTGTGCAGAATCTTTTTAGTTGGCAGTTGTGAGGGGAGGCAAACAGATCTATGTCCGGGCATCCCCATTTCCTTGCTATCATGCTGAAGACTTGTGGATTTAGCTGCCACTCATGGGGATCCATGAGGTTTCTGCTTAGTTCGTCTGCCAGAGTATTTTTCCTTCCTGGCAGTAATTGTGCCTGCAGGTGTACTTTGTAAGTCAATGCTGTGTCCCACAAAGTCATGGCTAGTCTGCAAAGGGGGTAAGAATGTGTGCCCCCCTGCTTGTTTATATACCACATGACCGTGGTGTTGTCTGTCTTTATCAGTAGTTGTCCTAGATGAAGTAGGTCCTTGAAGGCTGTCAGGGCATGTTGAACAGCTAGCACCTCTTTTTGATTGATATGTAGATGCATTTGATTTGAGGCCCATGTGCCCTGAATGTATCTTTCTGCCATGTGGGCCCCCAAGGCATAATCTGATGCATCTGTTGTTAGTGTCTGCCTGGCTGGGGCTAATGTGAATGGCTGTCCCTTGTTTTGGTGACAAGCCTTTGCCCACCATCGAAATTCCTGTTGCAGGCAGGGAATGAGAGTAATCATAGTTTCCAGGCTGTGGCAATGTTGAATCCAAACACTTTTTAGGTACCATTGTAGTCTCCTCATATGCAGTCTTGCATATGGAATTAGTAGGATGCAGGATGCCATGAAGTCCAAAGCCTGCAGAATTTGTCTTGCAGATAACTGGACCTTTGTTGCCATTCCTTTGAAATAGGTAGTCAGTTGCCTTTGTTTGTCTGGCATGAGATAAGCCATCTGGGCAGTTGTATTTAAGCTTGCACCCAAAAATAATATCTCTTGAGAGGGTACTAGTTTTGATTTATTTTCGTTGACTGTGTACCCTAGACATGTTAGAAGCTTTTTCACAAATGCTAGATGCTGTAGAAGAATGTCCTTGTTCTCTGCTTGAATTAGACAGTCGTCCAAGTTAGGATATATTTGTATTCCTCTTTGTCTGCAAAATGCAATTACTGGTGCCAGGCACTTTGCAAAGACCCTGGGCGCAGTAGATAAGCCAAAGGGCAGTGCAGAGAATTGGTAATGCATTGAGCCAGCCTTGAATCTGAGTTATCTTCTGCATATTTGTCTGATAGGGACATGCAGGTATGCCTTTTTTAGGTCTAAAGTCACAAGCCAAGCGTTCTTGCCCAGCATGGGCAGAAGCTGCTGTAAAGTCAACATTTTGAATTTTGGTATATCCAGGAATGTGTTCAGAATAGATAGGTCCAGTATTGGCCTCCAGGTCTTGTCCTTTCTAGGTACCAGGAACAGTCTTGAGTAAAATCCTTGTCCCTGCTCTTGCTCTGGTGCTTGTTGAATGGCCCCCATGTCTATGAGGGATGAGACTTGTTTTTGTGCCTCTGCCCATTGATTTTTTGGCAGATCTGGCCAGCCGTTTGCCTTTGGCAGGATATGGAAATGGAACCTGTAGCCCTGTGACACGATATTTAGAACCCACTTGTCCTAGATGATGATGTGCCAATTTTGAGAAAAAAGTGCTAATTTCCCCCTATGGGTGCTGCCAGGAGATAAGTGCTTGGTGCAGGCAGGGGGAAGTCATTGGGACCGTTTCCCGTATGGTTGTGATTTGTCTTCTGCAACTTTGGAGGTAGAGGCACCCCACTGCTTTGACCTATATGAACCTTGCACCTGGGATCTGCCTCTAGGGCATCTGGGTCTGCCCCTTTGAGGTCTGACACAGGAAAGGACCAATTCTTTATTGGCCAGTGTCTACTAAACCTAGGTGGTTGTATGTGTAAAAAATCTTTGACAGTTTGCATAGATTTAGCTTTGTCCTTTTTTCTTTAACACCTCTTCTGCCTTAACACCAAATAAAGTATCATGCTGCAAAGGTGCATCTAATAATTTAACTTTGACATAATCAGGCAGATTTTGTTCCTTTAACCAAGCATGCCTCCTAATTACAGAACCTGTAACTGCAGCCCTGCAGGAGGCCTCCAAAGAATCAAAACCACATTGCAAAGTATGATTTCCAACGTGTTCAGCTGCATGCAATAAATCCTGCATTTCCTTGTTTTCTGCACATTCACAGTTTAACAACATTTTCTGTTTAAGCAATGCCATGACATGTTGCTGATATTTGAGCATATGAAACTGACAGTTTAAGGCCCTTATAGCCAAGGTAGCAGATGTGTACACCTTTTTTCCCCATCTGTCCAGTGCCCTAGAATCCCTGTCAGAGGGGGTAGGGTTTTTTGCAGCGGAAGCCTTAACTCCCTTGGGACCCTGTGAAATAGTTTCTGGGTCTGCAGTAGGGTTTTTAAAAAGGAATTTATGAGAGTCAGGAACCCTGTAATATCTGTCAGGCTTAACAGGAGCTGGAGGTAAGGAGTCAGGGGTAAGACTAGACTCCGAAAAAACATCATCTACAATGTCAAACACAGGTGGAATGGCTAGTGGCCTGTGTTGAGGTAGTAAAAGGAAATCCCTGAGCCTCTTTTTAGATTCTGAAAAATCTTGGCTCTCCCAGTGGAAATGCACCCTCATGGTATGCAAGGTTTCCCCAAAAGAATAGTCCTCTGGAGGAGAAGATGAAGGAATAGATTCTTCAGCATCAGAATCCTCATAGGGGGGAAGAGAACATTCCTGATCAGAAGAGGAATCAGAAGAAATAGAAACCTGATCTGAAGATTCATAGTCAGTCTCTTGCCTAGGCCTTTTATCAGGAGGGGGATGGGAACCCCTGATTAAGGTAATTAGGTCTTTGGCCATTTTGAGCATCTGTTTTTTGGGCATAGAGGCCTGTACACGTGGCTCTTGAGTTTGTTTCTTTGCTTTAGGAGGTGCTTTAGTCTTTGCCTTTGAAGATGAAGTCGGTTTAATGTAAAGATGTTTAGGTCTGAATACACTCTCAGAAGCCGGTGCCTGCTCAGCGGCTCCAGACCCATCTGAAGGAATAGTATCCGAGGCTCCAATACCTTGAGTTTCCAATGGCATGGCCAACTCCATGTGGGAGACGGGAACGTGCTGCGACTCTAAAGTAGCGGGCGTCAGGGGCTGCGAAAGCGCCTCACTGAGAACCGGCGACTGGTTTGGGAGAAGCTTCGTCGTCAGTTTTGGGCCTCGGTTGTCTTTCTCTCTCTTTTTCTTTGCATTTTTTATGTACTCCGGTAGTCGGATGGCTATCCGACGACATTTTTGGATAATTAAATACGCGGCCAAAATAGTTTAAAGCAAAGTCATACTGACACTTAATAGTGTGTTGGTTAAATTTAGCACAAAACCGACAACCAGCCACGTTGTGATCAGGGCCTAGGCAAGGAATCCAGTAAGAATGAAAATCCTTATGAGGTATTTGCTTACCACAAGAAATACAATTATTAACTTTTTCTGACATTAGTCTGGAGCAAGAAAAAAGTTTCCCCAATGGGGTACTTAGCTTTATTGAAGACTTCAGATCTGAAACTCGAACACGAAAATCTCAGGATTCGGCCGACCGGCACTTGCAAACTGCTTCTGCTTCGGGCACCGCGCGGCAAGAAAGACTGACGAAAATGGCATCGGCCGCATCTTTTATACCCCTGACGACCTGACATCAGGGAAGGGGCGACAGCAGCCGACGCAGGACCCAGGACTTTGGAATTCAGGCCGGCTGAGGGCAACCTGCCAGCAGGATTACCCAAATGTAATGACTGCAACAGTGAAACACTAAGAACATCAGGCTTCCTGGGATGCCTAATATGAAGGACACCTTTAAGGAATTGTTTAGCTTCAAATCTAGATGCCAAAGGAGGAGGAGATAAAGGCAGACAAGCAGAGATAGCTGATAAGTGGGCCTTAACAGAAGAACAGGCTAAACTAGCACTGAGCAATTCACACACAAACAGAGAAGAATCCTACCAATGACAGTAGGAAAGATTACCTAACAGTAAGGAAGAGAGAAGAGAATGGAAATTACCAACTATGGTAGGCAAGAAATACCAGAAGGCACAGGTTTAAGGAAACTAACACTCATACAAAAGAGACAAGGCTAGACAAGGTTCAGAAGATATTATGTAACTTAAAGAAGACAAAAAGTTAGAAAAATGTAATAAAACTTTTAAAATGTACTTAGCTGTGAGAGAGAGAGTTGGCTCACACGTCTTTCTATAAGAGCGGCAAACAAGATCTGGGGTAATGTAGAGAGGGGCATTATGGGTAGACTATTAGCTCAACATTTTTTTGGGCTGCAGCGAGCTATATAACAGCTGGATTGGTTCTGAGGATCGGAACCGTAACCCATCAGTCAAGAACAGATGAAGATTGACAACATCAGATTAACAGTTACATCCCAAAAGAATGTAACTTTACAAAAAAATAAATCAGAACTTGGCAAGCAAAGACACGTTATAGTGTAGTAGTAAAATGTAGCCTCATTTTCAGAATATTAGTAACATTTGTGAAAAGTAAACAAAACACACCTCCAAAAAGAAAACAGCATTACTAGTGTCTTCTGTGTTAACAAATAACAGGAATGTAATTATCTCTATTTTCCAATAAACTGACACAAAATAATCACCATTCAGACTGATACAAAGGGAGCAGTAAAAGTTTCCAAAATTTAGTCTTCAACAGTAAAACTAGAAAGCATTTTGAAGAGGGTGTGTCTGTACTGGGTCAGATTATGGCTACAAATTGCTAAGAACACAGTGAAAGGAGATACAGTAGCTTAGTATAAGAGGAGCTGGTTAAATATGTTTAAACTGGAAATAGATCACGTTTGTAAGTCAAAGCATGTAAAAGAGCTGAAGACAAAAGGTGAGGTGTTGGGAATGCATGATGTCATGTTTTCTGGGGAACTAGGTTTACTGTTTGATGTAAAAGTTTCCATTTTGCTGAATCTTAATATTTTACAAATTCCTTTAGAAGTCAACCCCTGCCATTTGTAATAAAATAAAGAACTGATAAAGAGTTAGAAAGATTACAAAAAGAAAATACTATCAGTCCTGTGAAGTGCAGTGAGTAAGCTATACCAGATGCATCCATCATAAACTGTAAGTTACCAGTATACCAAGCTACTAACACATATATAGTATATATATACATGGAGTTAGTCTGTGCTGGCAGCATACAGGGATAAAGTTCTGACTGCATTCTAAGTGGCCTAATTTCAGTTAGCATGTTGGATGCTCAACAGCGCTGGATGACAGGATGAGTGTGCTTATCTGGGGGGGGGTAACATGCTGGATGGCCCTCTACTCTATACCTCTCAACCTCTCAGTGCAAGAACTCTGAACAAGGCCTAAAATAACGAGGGTACAAAGACCCCCAAAAAAATGGGGCTAGATTTTAAATACTGCTCTTATACACTCAGAAAGCTGACAGAATATCAGGATTTCAGTTATCATGCATTTTCTGAAGGATATGAAGTCTGACACTCAAATATATGTAATTATTTAGTCAAGCCAATCCACAGTGATTTGCCAGAAAACCACAGGTTTTATAAGGAACAGACCAAAAACATGAGTCAAAAATCGGGACATTCTGCAAAAATCTGGATGGTTGAGAAGAATGCTTGGGGATCTCGTGGGGGCTGGATATCACAGAGGAAATGCCAGGCTGTGGTAGGGTGCTGGGAGAACAAGACAGGCCTGGTTTCTCTATGACCCCAGAGCTGGGGCACATGTACAATAACCTCACAGCCTGACAGTCAGTACACAAAGGAAGGGCTTAGTACTACTGAAAAACTCTGCAAGCTACAGTATGGCAGCTCTTTGCTCAGCCCCATTCCACTCTTACAGCCTAGTACCTCCCAACACTTAGAAATGAAACAAGAGGACGGGGGATTCAGAAGTGTACAGGCTCTGCTAGTACAGAGATTTTCCTGGTATGGATCACACTGGAGGGAAGCCAGTGTTCAGAGAATTGATGGGGGGGGGGGGGGGGGTGGATTCATGGTAGAAACCGGAAGTCAGTGGTGGCTTTCCCCATATCCACTGCCAACAGTGGAAGAATTAAATGGTCATGCTCAGTAGTAGAACTGTGTTCTCAGGAACTGAAATGGTATTCCATTTTCAAAAAAAAAGTGTTGCTGAATAATGACTATAATAAATATGTAACAGTTAATACATACAGAAGCTTATTTATGTAGAGCAGATTACCATTTGGGGTGTCATGTACCTTCTGTTTTCTTGAAGAATTATAGAAAATGTATTTACAATTTCATGTGGTCGTGCACCTAGATAACTTACCAGCTACTGGCAGAACAGAGAGCAATAACTTGCAGAAACTATTTTGAACAATATAAGATAGTGGTCTGTAAGTAGAAAAAAAATCAAAATATGAAAGGCAAGTCACAAAATGAGTATTTGTGGCATGTGCTGGGTAAAAAAAATAAACCGGTCTTTCAGATGAAAAGGTAAAAGTACCTCCCCCACCCCTTGTAAAATATTTATCAGCATTTTCTGGCTTACTGATCTTCAATGGCAAATTTATACAGAATCACAGGGGAAAAAAATGGCACCCTTTTCCAGGGCAGTAAAAAATAAAATTATATCGCAACTGAAATGCAAGGAACATGTTTTCTTTTAATGTAAATAATTGCTAATTTGCGATAAAGCAAACTGTGACCAAGATCCAATGCTTAAATAAGTTATGCTTCTGCATGTTATACTGGGGCAGTGATGTGTCATTTAATGCTGTCAGGTGTGTAAAATATTGATGGCTTTTGCTTCTACAACTCATCTAGCTGACAAAAAAAATATTTACAAGCAGAAGAAGCTCTACCTTTGAAATTTGGAATAAAGAAATTCCATCAATACTTCTGGGCAGAAAGATTAACCTGATTAAAGACCAGGAATCATTAGCCATCTTGTCAGCATAAGGTTTTGACCACCCTGGCATCAGCTGGTATCCAGAGCTGGGTAATATTCTTATTGGTGCATAATTATCAGACTGAATATAAAATATTAAAAATGCAGAAGGTCTCTCAAGAATTACATTCTCAGAAATTAGTAATAATGAAACTGATGATATAACAGAATGTATAAATGTTCTTTAGAAGATAATTTTCACAAAATTCCACTTTAAGCTAACAAGACTACACTTATGACCAAAAATGATAGAGAAATGACATGAGTCCTGAGTTTTGTGATGGAAGGTTGGGCTCATGGAGTTATGACAGTATATCACATAAGAAGAATCAAACTTTCCGCACAGAAGGGTTGTTTGCTCATTACTACTTGAAAAAGTACAGTTTTGTACCTACCATAAATGTAGATGTTCGAGGATTCCATTGCTGCAGTCCTAACAATTGGGTATAGTCCGCATCCAGTCGGCCCGAATACCAGAGTATAAGGCTGACGTCGGTCATGGCGCATTAGACTGACGTCAGTACGTCAGGGTACTAATGCGCATGACCGGCGTCCTATCCTCAGTCTTTTCTTGCCCCAGATGTCAGAAGACCCTAAAAAGACAAGGCCCAAAAAGCCTGCACCAAAACATGAACAATATATACAAAAATATAAGCAGGTAAGCTCACCTACACTACCACCCCTAAACACAGAGGGGAAGGAGGGAGGGTAAATTGGACTGCAGCAATGGAATCCTCGAACATCTACATTTATGGTAGGTACAAAACTGTACTATGTTCTTCGTCTTCCATTGCTGCAGTCCTAACAATTGGGTAGAATCCCAAAGCAGAGGTAAGGGAGGCTGGCAAATCATAAAGAAGCAGGAGCTGACAACATGCCTTGCAAAACAGCTGTGGCAAAACCAGCCCTAGACTTAGAGTAGATAGGAAGGTGATAATGCTTAGAGAAAGTATGCACTGAACTCCAAGTAGCTGCTTCCAAAATATCCTTAGTTGCCACCCCCGTGAAATGCTGTTGAAGTGGCAGTAGCCCTAGTGGAATGAGGCCTAATCCCAGCTGGAACCTCCTTGCCATGATGGGAATAACAAAATGCAATGCAAAAGCCAATCCACCTAGAAATAGTTTGTTTTGACACAGGCTTGCCCTGCGAACTCAAAGCAAAAGAAACAAACAACTGCTGAGACTGTCTAAAATCCGTAGTCCTGCTTAAGTAATAACGCAATTGCCTGTGTACATCTAAAGTATGCAAAATCTTTTCCCCTTTATTTTGGGGGTCTGCATAAAAAGTAGGCAAATGAATAGTCTGGTTTAAAGCTACACTAGAAACCACCTTAGGCATAAAGGAAGGATTAGTACGTAATGATACCCTATCCTTATGGAAAATCAAAAAGGGCTCGACTGCCATAAGGGCCTGCAACTCAGACACCCTTCTTGCAGAAGTAATAGCCAACAAAAAAGCAGTCTTCCATGACAAATATTTCAATTCAGCAGTAGCCGCAGGCTCAAAAGGTTGTAGAGTAAGTTTTTCCAACACAAAATTGAGATCCCAAGCAGGAGTAGGAGCTCTACGTGGGGGTCTTATATTCTTTGCCCCTCTAAGAAACCGCTTGAACAAAGGATGTGAAAACAAAGGTGGGTCACAATCATAGTGAGCTGAAATTGCTGCAGCATGAATCTTAATAGAAGAGAAGGACAACCCTTTGTCCAATAACTCGGTAAGATATTGAAGAGCCACACTCAAATTAGGCTCAGAAATCTCCAAATTCCTTGCTGCACTCCAAAATAAAAATCTCTTCCATTTTGCTGTACACTCTCCTTGTACTAGGTCGTCTAGCTTCCATAATCACATTTAAAACTTGTTGAGGAAGTTGAGACCTGCTGTGTTTCAACACAGAATATGCCAGGCTGTTAGATGAAGAGAGTGAAGCTTGACATTGAGCAGATGACCGTCCTCTTGAGATAACAGATGAGGAATCAGAGGTAAAGGCCATGGAGGCTTCATTACCAGACTCCGTAGAAGTGGGTACCAGTGTTGCCGAGGCCAATCTGGAGCTATCAAAATCATCCTTGGCCTGTCTTGTCTGACCTTTAATAGCACCTTTGGAAGAAGAGGCAGAGGTGGAAAGGCATACACATGAAGATTTTCCCAACTGAAAGACAGAGCATCCACTTTCCAAGCTGTGTGATGAAACCCCTTTGTGCAATACTTTGGCAGCTGGTGGTTTAGTGGAGAAGCGAACAGATCTATGTCTGGAGTTCCCCATGACACTGTCAATGTCTGAAATACATGAAGATCCAGTTTCCACTCGTGGGGATCCATGATTCGTCTGCTTAACACATCTGCTAAGGAGTTCTGTGCTCCTGGCAGAAACCTTGCCTGAAGAGTTAGTTGCAAGCTTAGCGCAATCTCCCATAAAATCATTGCTTGCCTGCATAGAGGATAAGAATGTGTTCCCCCTTGCTTGTTGATGTACCACATGACAGTTGTGTTGTCTGTTAGAATCAACACCTGTCCTGGAAGAAGTAACTCCTTGAAAGCCAGTAAAGCGAACTGGACTGCTAACATCTCCTTCATGTTGATATGTAGATGCTGTAGTCTGGCAGGCCACTTGTCTTGTATCCACTTTCCAAGTAGATGAGCTCCCAAGCAATGTCCGAGGCATCTGTCGTTAAAATCTGACTCGCCTCTGGCCGGGTCACAGAGAGTCCCTTGTTTAGGTGACATTCCTGAGCCCACCACAAAAATTCCTTTGAAGGCAAGGTATTATGGGAATGACAGTGTCTAAATCCTGGCAGTGCTGTGTCCATACATTTTTGAGATACCATTGTAACTTCCTCATATGCAGTTTGGCATTGGGAAGCACCAGAATACAAGATGCCATGAACCCTAATGCTTGAAGGACTGTCCCTGCAGTCAGCACGGACTGATGAGATAGATGATGGAAGTAAAGTGATAGACTCATTTGTTTGTCCGGGGTTAAAAAGGCCATCTGGGCTGCTGTATTCAGTCTCACACCCAGAAAGCACATGTCTTGAGAGGGTACTAGACTGGACTTTATTTCGTTCACAGAATACCCTAGGCATCTTAGCACTGCTATAACATATTCCAGATGCTGTAGAAGGTCTTCCGTTTCTTGAGCCAGAACCAGGCAGTCGTCTAAGTAAGGATAGATTTGAATTCCTCGTAGCCTGAAGTAAGCTATCACTGGAGCCAGAACCTTGGTGAATACTCTGGGCGCAGTAGATAAGCCAAAGGGCAATGCAGAGAACTGATAATGAGAATCTCCAGCTCGAAACCGCAGATACTTCCTGCAACTTAGCCTGATAGGCACATGAAGGTAAGCTTCCTTGAGATCTAAAGTTACCATCCAGTGATCTTTGCCCAGCAGAGGTAAAAGCTGTTGTAACGTCAACATCTTGAACTTGGGAATGTCCAGATAAGTGTTGAGGAGAGATAAATCCAAAATTGGTCTCCACGTGTTCCCCTTCTTTGGTACTAGGAACATGCGGGAATAAAATCCTAGGCCCCTTTCTGATACAGGGACTGGCTGAATGGCCCCCATTTGGAGTAACTGAGAAACTTGCTTGTGAGCCTCTTTTCTTTGTGGAGGAGGAACGTCTGGCATGCCTTTGAAAGGGGGTATTGTATGGAAATAAAACCTGTAACCGTGGTGAATAATGTCCAACACCCATCTGTCTTGAGTAATTAAATCCCAATTTTCTTTGAAAAGAGACAGTCGTCCTCCCAAAGGAGCTGCCAGACGAGAATCTACTGGCAGCTGAAAAGGGAGGTCATTGGGTCTGCTTATGAAAGGACTGACCCCTGCCCTCACTAGAAGTCTGAGCAGGTGAACTCCCTGTTCTAGACCTAAAAGAACCTTGAGCCCTGCCCCTACCACGTCTAGACCTACCCCTAGACTGGGAGTCATAAGCAGGATAAGTCCACCCCTTAGCAGGCCAATTTCTACTAAACTTCGGTGGCTGTACCTGCAAAAAATTCTTAACAGTTTGCATAGATTTAGCTTTGTCCTCCATTTTCTTTAAAACTGCTTCCACAGGCGAACCAAACAACACATCAGACTGTAAAGGTGTATCCAAAATCCTTGTCTTAACATGCTCAGCCAAATTCTGATCTCTTAACCAGGCATGCCTGCGAAGAACAGAACTAGTGGCAGCCACCCTCGAGGAGGCCTGCACAGCATCAAAGCCACATTGCAAAGAATGCTTGCCCACTTGTTCAGACACATAAACCAAATCCAGCAACTCTTTACACTCAATACCTTCCGCCAAAGCATCCACCTTAGACTTCAATTGAGAAAGGAGATAATTTTGATATTTCAGCATGTGGAACTGACAATTCAATGCTCTCATGGCTAGAGTGGAAGAAGTATACAGTTTCTTACCCCACCTATCCAAAGCCCTAGCCTCCTTGTCAGTGGGAACAGGATTTCTAACCACAGAGGCTTTAACACCTTTAGGCCCCTGAGAAACAGTTTCTGGGTCCGCCCTAGGACTCTTAAACAAATACTTATGAGCTTCAGGCACCCTATAGTACCTATCAGGTTTAACAGGAGCAGGAGGCAAAGAATCAGGGTTCAGGGAAGCCTCTGCAAAAACATCTTCCACCACAGTCAACACAGGAGGTATAGCTAAGGGCCTATGCTGGGGTAAAAACAAGAATTCCCTAAGCCTCTTCCTGGAATCAGAGTAATCCTGGCCTTCCCATTTAAAGTGCTCCCTCATGGAATGCAGAGTCTCTGAAAATGAAAAATCCTCAGGAGGAGAAGCCGAAGGAGTGGCATCATCCACATCAGAATCAGAATAAGGAGGATACTCCTGTAAATCATCTGCAGAGGACTCAGAAGCCTCTGAACCGTGTTCAAAACTGGCAAACTCCGGCTCCACCCTAGGCCTCTTAGCAGGAGGGCCCATAGAACCTCTAATCATAGAAATCAAATCTTCTGCCATTTTAAGCATATGTTTCTTAGGTACAGAACCCGAAAAGCTAGGAGAAGCCCCCACTGAAGCCGAAATTGGCCTACCTCTAAAAGAAGCTTTAGCAACAGAAGGAGAGGCTCTAACTACTGTGGGACAAGAGGGAAGAATAGGCCCTTGAGAAGCCCCTTCAGCCTGGCCTGCCTCCTGAGATGGGACATCCTGTAACAGTAAAGTTTCTGCCGGAGACTCCATAGAAACTCCTGGCAAAACCTCTGGCTCCACTGAGCTTCACTGTTTTGTCCTTGCGCTTCCTGGACGAAGCGGGCGTCGGAGCATCCGACGGCATTTTATAATTGCAACGTTTCCCAAACACTAACCTGGCACAGTCTAACCTCCTCTTAATAGTGCGTTTGTTAAACCTAGCACAAGAGCGGCAACCAACAACGTCGTGCTCAGGCCCTAAACAAGGTATACACAAAGTATGGAAATCCTTATGCGGTATCTGTTTCCCACAAGAAATACAGTTATTCACTTTTTCTGACATCCGGTTAAATACTGAGGCAAGAAAAAACCAAAATGTTCCCCAACGGGGTACTTAGCCAACTCTGATTCGGTCTGAAACTCCGGTTTCGGAAATATCTCAGAACGCCAACCTGCACTCGCAAAACTGCTTCTGCATCGGACCACGCGGCAAAAAAGACTGAGGATAGGACGCCGGTCATGCGCATTAGTACCCTGACGTACTGACGTCAGTCTAATGCGCCATGACCGACGTCAGCCTTATACTCTGGTATTCGGGCCGACTGGATGCGGACTATACCCAATTGTTAGGACTGCAGCAATGGAAGACGAAGAACATCTGAGAAAGGCAACAATGGAAGTACTATATGATGGAAATTTTTTACAATGTAAGTTTGTGTGGCAGCCCAAACAAAATGGTGAGATTCTGTGCATGTGAAGAGAATATGTACCATACTAGATGGAGCAGAAAATGCTATGACAAAGAAATATTTTATGAGGGATGAGGTAAAATCAGAGATATTCTGCAAAATCAGGGACAGTTGACAGCTACTGGTTCCAGCCCCCAGTCCCATGAAGTTCCCAAAATAGTTGGTAGTTAAATGCAATTTGTCCAGAATAACACATTTTGCTGGCCAGTCTCCTCTTTCTGAGTGAGCAGTGGAAATTACATTTTGTTCAGCTTCTGATCCCTTATCATTCATTTGTATGCCGATATGAAATGACATGCATTAGATATCTGACTGCCCTCTTTTTCCAACAAGAAATGCTACTATGCCAACCACTAGACAGCAGTTAAGTAAAAGGTTGCAGCTCTTTATCTTTGAAAAGGAACTTCTGTTAATGACAGACTCAGTTCTATGGTCTCTGGTTAGCTCTGACCAAAGTACAGTTGGGCAACATCTTACCATAACAGTATATGTCCTACTTCTCAATGCTGTAGTTTTCTTTACTCCTGGGATATCCTGCTAAGGATAGATAAATGTCTGGCCAGCATACCGAAGCCTTTCCACCTTCTAGGCATTGTACTTCAGATTTATGTCCTACATGCAAGCCATAAGGTACATATGTGATGTACAAACGCCTAATCCTCAGAACTGAAGTGCTCCAGAAGACAAAAAAGAGCAACCCCAGAGAAAAGCAATAACATACATCCAGGAAGGAAGAAGGAGAAAAGGATCTTAAGAAGGATGCCTCGGCCAAAAGGAGGGCAACAGAAAATTAACAGAGTTTAGCAGGGAGGGATAGAATACTGCAACAGTGAGAAGTAAGACATCTACTGCTATGCTAAGATTTTACACAACTGTACTATGTCCTTCCTTATCACTGCTGAAGTATTCTTTACTCTTGGGAGACTAAAAAAGCTACTGGAAAGTATGACAGGAGGAAAGCACAGAAGAGCCCTTCATAAATCAGTGCAGGACAGCCCTGGCAAAACCTATACTGGCCATGGAAATAACATCCAACTTGTAATGGCCAGAGCCTTGAAAAAAGAACCAGAAGAAGTGACTGCCCTGTTAGAATGAGCATGAACAGAAGAGGAAGGATGCTTGCCATGAAAATAATAGCAAAAAATGGCCTTAGAAATTCAGGAGGAGATAATTTGCTTTGATACTGCTAAACCCAGTAGCCTGGCATGAAAGGAAACAAAAGGTTGCTCACATTTCCCTATATGTTTTGTCTTAAACAAGTAACGTCTGAGCTGTCTATGTAAATCCAAGATGTGAAGAACACTCTCACTAGGATCCTGTGGTGAAGGGAAAAAAGGAAGATGACTGGACTGATTCAAGGACACATCATTAGCCACCTTGAGCCATACCTCTCAACTTCGTAAAGCAAACAATCTGGACAAAGGCGCAGATAATGGGGGGAGACAAAGGCCCAAAATACAGATACTTTTTAAATATTGCTCTTTTTAAATATTGCTCTTACAAACTTAGAAAGTAAAAAAAAAAAAAAAAACAGTCCCAAGGATGAAGCAGCAGCAAAACTAATAAAAACCAAACCACCAGTCAAACCGAACAATGAAGAAAACCACCAGCAAATAGCGAAAAACATAGTTTAATATCGCTTTCATCTCAAAAGACTTCTTCAGAATGAAATAAAATGCACACAGCAGCATCACCTTATATATCAAATCAGAATAATTACCTAATAAAACAATCAATTACTTAAATTGCACTAGCAAAAGGAATACAGTCATTTAAGGCACACATCTAATAACATAACATAAACAGTTCATTTTAAAATATTCTATTCTTCAGAAAACATTTAATAGTCATTAATACCAGGTTTTTTATCAGCCTCTAACCTGAGCTGCCACACAGTTTCTCCTTGTTCAAGTTGGCCCTTATAGGATCCCCGCTGATACTTCTAACTATATGTTCCAAGACAGCAAACAAACTTTTTAAAACCACTACATGTAGTAGAATGTTTAAATAGAGCATTACTGATGTTCTTAGTTCTAATACAATAGTAATGCTCTTTAATTCTTTTACTAAGTGGTCGTGTGGACATACCTACGTAAAATTCACTTCACACAGAACAGACAGCAAGGTAGACTATGGCACTAGTATTGCAATTATATACACCATCAATGGAAAGTGTCCTGTTCAAACAGGGTAAATCAATACAGGGTCCCTCTAGAATAAAACGACATGAAGAACAAAAAACACATTTTACTACTATTACAAATAAGCCACATGGAGTCACAGGTGTTAGCAATTCAAGTTCTATCAAGTTCTAACAACACACCACCCAAACACACACATAAAAGCACAGAGCACACTCCTACATTCGTGGAGGCTCTCAATAAAAATCTGCCCAAACAACCGAGACCCCCAAAGCAGAAATGCAAACAACCACCACCCCCCCCAACACATCCCAAATGACACATAGCCCACAAACTCAGTGTGCCACTCAACTACAGGCCATAAGGCATAACGTACCCAACACTCTAGTCATAGGTGACAATATACTCAGGCATACTGATGTTCCACTCATCAGGCTAAACAAGGAGAAAGTTACTGTCAGCTGCCTGTCGGGTGCCAGGGTCTGCCACATATTGCACGCACTCAGGTCACTCCACAACAAGTACAAATATGACTTTGTCATTGTCCATGTTGGTGTGAATGACCTGAGACGTACCTCCCTGGACTACATGAAAAGAGACACAGAGGAGCTCTCCGATCTTGTAGCCCAGGCAGGTATGACCCTAGCCCTGAGTAGCATCCTGCCATCACCCAGAATGATACCACAGTACAAGGACAAAATGATTGACTTCAACAATTGGCGAAACTTCTGGTGTCATTCTAAGTGAATCCCGTATCTGTCTGCCTGGGATGACACGATCAACAGACCACGATGCTTTGCCAGAGATGGCCTGCACCTGTCGCCCTTGGGATTCCGGATACTGGCAAAGGCTCTTACAACCCCTATAGTGCCTTTTTTTAGGCAAGGTTCAAATCACAAATTCACCACCGTAACAGGTACAAGTAAGCAAAATCTGAGGGTAATGCTACTCAATGCTAGAAGTCTAAACCTTCAAATGCACTCACTCGAGGCACTCCTTAAAATGGAGAACATTGACATCTGTGCAGTAACAGAGACCTGCTTCAAAGCTCCAGAGAGCACCCCTGCAATACCAGGCTATAATTCATACCACACCTTTCGGCCACCTAACCCAGACCGAAACACTAAAGGTGGAGGCATGTCCATATTCATTAAGGATATCCACACCTACAAGCTAGTCGTTCAGCATAATGCATCCGAGATTATCAAAGTTCAACTAACTCTGGGCAAGACCACAATCCAGATTGTAGCTTGCTACAGATCCCCCACCATGCCCCAGGATTCCCACTCATCTTTTCTTGATGCACTGGAAAATATTTGGGTACAACCCAACACCCTAATAATGGGTGATTTCAACTACCCCACCACTAACTGGGAAAACTACTCAAGCACCAACTCTTTTGCTCAACGCTTTCTGGAATTCATCAATTCCAATGCCTTGGATCAACTTATCTATACCCCCACCAGGGGCAGCAATATCCTAAACCTGGTCATCACCAACATGGGTGACCGGTGTTCCACACCAGAGGTCAATTCCTCGTTGGTCAGATCCGACCACAAGCTAATCAGCCTAGGCATCCACATCTCGCCCTCACCCCTCATTAGGGAAACAACCATAAAAAATTTCTCCATAGCCAACTTCATGCTTCTTAAGACAGAAGTGGTAAACTTCACGACACCCACGCAGATGGACAATAGAGGTACGACTGCTGAATCCTACACAAATGCACTTTCTAAGCACTTACATGAGTGAATGGATCATGCATTCCCTAACAGAACCAAGATGCTATCCTCCAAAAAAAGGAAACAAATCTGGTGGTCTTCTGCCATAAACAAACTCTACAACAGAAGAAAGAAACTGTTGCAAAAAAAAAAGAGTAAAATCCCATGATTGGAGGAGCTCCCTGGTCAGCCTCAGTAAGAAACTGAGATCCCTCATAAAATCCTCCAACGCTAGTTATGAAAACAAAATCGACACTGATTCTAAAGACAACCACAAAGCATTCTATAGCTATGTCAATAATCTCAATGGCAACACTCAGATCTGCTCTGAGTTACAGCACAATGCCACCAAATATACAGAACCAACTGATATTGCCAACATCCTGACAGATAGGTTCAGTGCTAACTTTACCCTCCTCTCACCCCCTAAAGGGCACATCTCTATACCAGAAGAATGCAAAGTTCCTGTAATCACGGCTGCACGGGTAAAAATCTCACTCTCCAAAGCCAAGAACACAGCATCCATGGGACTTGACAACATCTCAGGCTGCCTTCTACAAACTGGCACCGCACCTAAGTACCATGTTCAGTCACAGCCTCATCTCAGGCTTTGTGCCCATTGAATGGCACACCATGATGGTTATCCCACTCCACAAAGGGGGAGCCACAACAGACCCCATGAACTATCGCCCCATTAGCCTGACGAGCCTGGTCTACAAGGCCATGGAACGTATCATCATGGAACTCATAAACAAAGACATTGGAGATCTCCAAACTTTGGACCCCACACAGTTCGGGTTTGTAAAAGGCAGATCATGTCTCCTAAACCTGATAGACTTCTTTAAAGCAGTCACCAAAGCCATAGATGAGGGTAAGGTGGTTTACACAGCCTATCTAGATCTCGCCAAGGTGTTCAACACCATCGCCCACTCTGGAATTATAGATAAACTCACTAAACTAGGTATAAATCCCTATGTCACAAGATGGGTTGCCAACCGGCTTACTGACAGAACCCACACTGCGAAAGTAGCAGACTCCAAATCAGACTTCAGACAAGTGGAGTATCAAAGGGTTTGGTCCTGGGTCCTCTCCTGTGTGGTATCTACTTCTCTGAAGTACAGGCTAACACAGAAGGTCTTTGGCTAACTAAGTTTGCAGATGACTGCAAACTAGGAGCCATAATCGAAACTCCTAATGATGTGGACATCCGACAAAAGGGCCTCACTGAGACAAATACCTGGTGTCAAAGCCATGGCCTCAAGCTCAGTGCCAAAAAGTGCATTGTCATCCCCTTTGGTAAAAACTCTGTACACATGAACTACCACACATGCGGTAGTCTAACACCAAGAGTGTGATAAGAGACCTTGGGACACAGGTGAACAGTAGTCTCTCCTTTGATAATCACATTGCCACAGTGGTCAGGAAATCCTTCTATGTGGCACACCTCATCACAAAAGGTTTCTCATCCAGGTCATTGCTCCCCTCTACTCATCACTCATTAGACCCATTATAGAGTATAACACCCATTTTGGTATGTACCTCACAAGACATCTACAACTGGAAAGGCTGCAGAAATACCTCACAAAGAGGATTACTGGCCTCAAACAGATGCCCATGCAGACCGTCTCAAAAAACTCCAGCTTTACTCCGTCGTATATCGCCTATTCAGAGGCGATCTCTGCCTAACATACAAAGCTATGTCAAACCCAGAGCTGTTGAACATGCTCCACTTAAAGAAATCCCAATCCCTCCGAGCTACATGCTCTAGGGACCTAAACCTTGTCACCACAATAAACAGAATATGCTGGAGGGATAGATTCATGTCCTAGAGACTTCCCATACTCTGGAACAGACTAGCTATCTATGTCAAACAGAGCTCCTCATTAGCACTCTTCAAGAAAAATCTTGATGATTGGATGGAAAACAGGAAATTCACCCCGGGGATCACTTCTGTGGCTCTGCTTGATAGGGGCACAGGAAAATCATTTTCTTGGGTGGCGAAAGCCAGGGTACCTTTTTGGCTAGGCTTATATAAGCCATAGGGCCAATAGCCTAGTACCTGCCTATGAACTTATGAACTAACAAAAATAGTTTTGGTACTTCTTGCATTTTGGATATGTCTGTTGATGCATTTAACGTCAGGTCCATTATTACTAGAAATTGGAGCATCTTATGTGGAAACATTGAATTAATACAAGTTGTAGGTGATAGACCCAATTTTGTGTATAAAAAACTGACTGTTTAAAAAAATGTTTACAATTTGACTCCACATACCCCTGATAACAGCAGACTCTGTAAGGGGATGTATAAATGTGTTTTTTGTTCATGTTGTTTTATTCTAGAGGGACCCTGTATTGATTTACCCTGTTTGAACAGGACACTCTCCATTGATGGTGTATACAATTGCAATACTACTGGCATAGTCTATCTTGCTGTTTGTTCTGTGTGCAAAGAATTTTATGTAGGTATGTCCACACGACCACTTAGTAAAAGACTTAAAAAGCATTACTATTGTATTAAACTAAGAACTTCACTAATGCTCTATTTAAACATTCTACTACATGTAGTGGTTTTAAAAAGTTTCTGTTTGTTGTCTTGGAACATGTAGTTAGAAATATAAGGGGGATCCTATAAGGTCCAACTTGAACAAAGAGAAACTGTGTGGCAGCTCAGGTTAGGGGCTGACAAAAAAACTGGTATTAATGACTCAGTGAATATTAAATGTTTTCTGAAGAAAAGACAGAAGATTTTAAAATGAACTATTTATGTTATGTTATTAGATGTGCGCCTTTAAATGACTGTATTCCTTTTGCTAGTGCACTTTAAGTAACTGATTGTTTTATTAAGTAATTATTCTGATTTGATATATAAGGTGATGCTGCTGTGTGCATTTTATTTCATTCTGAAGAAGTCTTTTGAGACGAAACGATATTAGAGGACCAAGTCAGTTTCTCAAGAACAAAAATTAAGGTCTCAAGAAGGAAGCATTGATTTTTTTGGAGGCCAAATATGAAGGACACCTTTTAAAAATTGTATGATTTCAAAACTAGAAGCCAGAGGTGGATTTACAGGCAGATGTGTGGAAACTGCTGACAAATGAACTTTACCAGATAAATATGCCTAACCAGAATTGAGCAATCCACACAAGTGAGAAAGGACAATAGGAACCCCCACAGAAAAAGGGTCCAGGTCAAGCTTCAGACACCATATAGAAGATCTCTTTCACTTGGTCACATATGATTTTCTAGCAGTGGGTATTCTGGCCTACTGCAAAATCCAAAGCATATTCTAAGACAATTGGTGCATGAAAGGAATAAAATCTATCATTCAAAGTGTCAGTTGAAGGGTGGACAAGTGAGGGTGAATGAAAGATCCCTTGTCTCGAGTGAGAAAATCCATCCTGTGAGGTAATTGTGATTACTGCCCCTGGCCAGATGAAATAGAAGGGGGAACCAGTGCTGTCTGGGCTAAAAGGAAGTAACCAGCAAGATTTTCGGTGTCCCACATGATCTTGTGCAGGACCTTTGATAGAGGGAATGGGTCTATATCACCACATCGAATGGTGATAAGTTCAAACGCCCTTTGTTCGAACCAAAAAGCCTGAAAGCCCTAAACTGCGAAGTTACAGAACATCGATTTTTTCCCACAGAAAACAATCGGTGGGCCATCTTCAGGGCTTTGCTATTTCCTCCACTGTAGTGCGATCTCGGAGTTGGTATATTTAAAGTAGGGTGTGTGTGGGTGGCACAGCCCCCCACGTTGGGGGGTGTAGTTTGTTTGAAAGTTGTGATTTTTTTTTTTCACGGAGCAGCTATTTTTTTTTCCCTGGGAAAAAAAATCGTTGTTCCATGAGTTCACTGTTTAGGGTTTTCAGACTTTTAGGTTCAAACTTATCACCATTCGATGTGGTGATATAGACCCGAGGGAATGGGGGAGTAAGCATACAGAAACATCCCTTTCCGAAAAAGACATGGCATCTACTTTCCAAGCCAAAGGACTTGGCATTCTAGAACAGAACTGGTAAAGGTGTCTGTTCAGAGTGAAGGCAAAAAGATCTACCTGAGGAGTACCCCAAAGATATCAAAGTCCAGAAACACCTCCCTGTGAAGCATCCATATGTGAGGATTTGTCCTGGACCTGCTCAAAGAGTCTACCACTAGACTGTGCTCTGAAAGAATATAGACCGCCTGAAGAACCAAGTAATGGCAGACTGCAAAATCCAAAGCCCAAATAGCCAGCCTGCAAAGAAAGTAAGATTTTTGTGCCCCCTTGCTTTCTGATGTACCACATAACTGTGGTACTGTCTGTGAAAATCTTTAGAGGACCTGGAACCCAAAGGGAGTGAAAAGCCTTGAGACCTAGAAGTAGAGCCCTCATCTTCTTGATGTTGATATGGTCTGTCATTTGTTGAGGGGACCAAAGACCCTAGACTTTTAGGTTGTTGGAGAAGGCTCCTCAACTGTGATTGGAAGCATTCATGCACAACTCCTGAGTAGGGAGAGGAACCTGAAAAAACAGACCTGGATTTGGGAAAATCTGGTGAATCTACCAGTAGAACATGAGTTTGACACAAGGTAGAAGATGAACCAGGTACTAGAGGGGGTGGCAGTGCTTGAGCCAAACAGTCTTGAGATACCATTGAAGTTTTCTCATGTGGAGTTTGTCAAAGGGAACCATGGGAATGGTGGATGCCATGTACCCCAGTGCTTGGAAAAATTCCCTTGCAGGAAGGACTGGAAGAGGAAGAACAGACTGGAAATAAGTAGTCAAACAGAAGGCCTTCAGAGGCGGGAGACAAGCTAACATTGGAATACTCTGAATTCTGCAATCCAAAAACACTTGGTTCTAAGAGGAAGTCAACAGAGACTTTGTTGAGATTCAGTGTGAACCTCACACTGCACAGAAGCAGCATAGTGAAGTGTAGATTCTGAAGCAGGAGCTCCTGAGAGGGAGCATGAATTAAAAGATCATCCAAATAACGGAATATTTGAATTCCATGAAGTATGTGGAATGCTACCACATGGGCTATTTGGTAAAGACCTATGGAGCTGTAGAAACAAAAAAAGGCTATTCACTCAACCGATAATGAGAGGAAAAAACAGAAAAACTTCAAGAAGAGGGGATGAATAAGAACATGAAGTCAAACGTCTTTCAAATCCAGAGATATCAGAAAGGTTTGAGGATGAAATTTAGGAAAAAAGTGTCTGAAGAGAAAACATCCTGAAAGAAGGTACCTTGAGAAAGGTGTTGAGAAAAGACAGATCTTGAATAGGTCTCCACAACCCCTCCTTCCTGGGAACCAGAAACATTCTAGAATAAAAATCTGTTCCCTACTGAGACAAGGGGACAGGTTGGATGGTTCCCTATTCCACCAGATCCTGCAAAACCAAAGGAAAATAAGAGACTTGGCAAGGAGGAGGTGAAAGAATGCCAAAGAGTGGAGGAAGGGATTTCCAAGCCATAAAATAACCATTTTGGATAATGAAGATGATAATGGAGATTACTCATGCATCTGTGGTTATCTGTTGCCAAACAGGAAAATAACACTCCACCGGAGGGACAAAGGAATCTGGCCAAAGGGGAGAGGATGCTAGATGTCAGACAGAGGCAGATTTGTTAGGAAAAGAAGGTTTTTGGCCCATAGAACTCTGAGGAGGTTTGTCTGGGAAATTCACCTCGCAGGCTGTCTAGGTTGCCTGCAAGCAAAATAAGATTAAGATGGATGATTCCTCTAGAACCTAGGGACAGGGGAAACACAATTTTGCTTTGAGTTCTTCATAACCTTACCCTTATCCTGAATAGTTATAAACAATTCTGCAGAAGCAGTATTAAAGAGATTCTGGTTATCAATGGGGGGGGGGGATGTAATAGTACGGCCTTAATGTCTTCAGGTAAGGCCTGAAGGCTCAACCAAGAGTATCTTCTCAGGAAGATCCAGAAGCAGCTGCCCTAGAAGAGGCATCATCAGCATCATAACTGCATTTAATGGAATGGTGAGGGACCTGAGATGCAAAACTCAAAACAGAAAGGGCAGACATCTTACTGTCCAAATCATGAATACCAGTCAAAATCCCCCCATGTTGGGAGAGCAGAGCCAGGACATATCTAGTCATGTGGGTCTGATAATTAATGGCCCTGGAAGCCAAAGTAGCAGAAGTGTATACATTTTCCCATACCTCTCCATAGCATGGCTGTCCTTATCAGAAGGTAAAAGCTTTGAAGAGGATAAGAGTTTAGATGGCTTATCTGTGGGCAAGGAAACAACAGCAGGATCAGATGAAGGACTTTGTATAAAAACTTGTAATCCTCAGGTATTTTATAAAATCTGTATGGCGTCTTAGGGGCCAGAGTCTGAGTGTCAGGATCATAAGAAGCTGCAGAAAAGACAGATCCAAATGATCAGTTAATACAGGATGGACTACAGAAGGTCTGGGTAAGTCTATTTGCAAGACTTCATAGTTTCTTTTTTGAACATACGAAACCTGGGAACAGTCCTGCTTAAAGTGTTCCATCATGCAGACCACAGTATCCCTAAAAATAACTCTTCAAAAGGTGAATCAGGGAACAGTGAATCTTGTTCATCAGACCCCAAAGTGAGAGGACAGTGGATCTGGGAGAAGTATGCCAAAGTCTCTTCACCAGAGACGAATTCTTAATCAGAGGAATCAGAATCCTTAGGCCTTTTAGAAGTAGTGAAAGATCAGGGGGCAGAAGCAGGGACAGCCAACCCCTGTGGAGGTTTCAGGCCATAAGGGTACTGAAAAGCTCCCAAGTAAAGTTCTGCCACTCTTTGTGAGGATCTTTAGCCACAGAAGCCATGTGTTTGCCTTTTTGTTTCTTTTTTAAAGGAACATCTGGTTAAATAAAACTAGGAGATTTAGACCCCTGCCTAGATTCAATGAGGGTACTAGGCTCTTCTACCCCAACTATTATTCCCTCAGATATAATCAGCCATGGTTCCTCCATTACATCTGCATCAGACATATACACAGCCTCAGCAGACATGCAAGTAGATAGTTCAGAATTGGCCTCCTATTAGACTGTGGCATAGGGAATTGACGTTGGCACTGGACAGTCCTCAGGTTCTTCATCCAACTCAACAGAGATGTCTGGAGGAGGCTAGATCGCAGCAGGATCAATATATGACTTTTTGGCTTTCTTTTTTTAATTAAGTAGTGGTTGAGGCAGGTAGATTCGGCCATGGTAGCCTGAGCCAAAATTATCAGGTGGGGGCAAACACCTGACAAATTTCACATTGCTTATGGGTACGTGTAGCACCCAAACATAAAAGGCACTTCTCATTCATGTCTATCTTTATGGGAAATCTGCTACCCACTCATATTTTCCCTTCCTGGATGACATAAAAAGAAATTACAATGAGGATTAAAAAAAAAGGAAGGAATCTTAATGGGGCACTTATTTTTAAAAGGCTCATTACATGAACCAACTTGGGATCATCATACAGACCAAATTCAGAGGTAGTATTCAGACTGGAGGTAAAGTCATTCTGAAGATTAGGCATCCTTACATCACATAAGTACGTTACACCTTGCATGTATGGCATACGTCTGATATACAATGCCTGGAAGGTGTACATTCTTTGATATGTTGGCCAGTTGTTCAGCTATCTTAACAGGATAATCCAAGAGTGAAGAATGCTGCAAAAATGACAAGGAAAGACATCTACTGATCTGTCCCAAAATGAGCAGTCATACAGAAAACAGTACCATTATCATCACTCTAAGGAAATTAAAAATATTGACAAAAGCCTGAAAATCATCCCTAGATCAAAAAACAAGAACTCACTGTACTATAAGTAGAAACTCACAAGAATGGCATATACAGAGCTGTAATGTTTGCCCTGTTGCTTTCCTGGCAAACATCAGGTAAGCTGTAGTGTCTCTTCCAAACTCCAAAGGAGAAAGTACTGGACCTCTTCTGTGGATTCACCTTCAGGGGTCTACATATTTTTTTCACTACATGGACAACATAGTGCATGCTATGAAACTCTGCACATAATCAGCTTTACAGACATTCTAAGCTAGGTTCTACAGAAGGCCTCAGAATTTTATCAAGGTTTCCCAGTACACTGACAGCTCCAGTCCACTCCTAAACCAGACAGATTTCTGTTTCCTCAGCTCTGTTACCAAATTTAGATTACTAACTTAGAAAATAGAAATCCAACTGTCACAGTGATGGAATCTATTTGCAGACATCACTGCAATACTCATCAATTCTGCAAACTGTTTATAATCCCAGCAGAACAAAATAATTTCCAAGATGTATGAGTGATGCTGCAGATTCCTCTGAAAAGCAAGTCCCTTTCATGGAATGACCTATTTACCTATATTTTTTTGAGAGCTAAGTAGGGATATATGATTAAAAAAAGCTGAACTGGTGGAGAAGTAGAATAAAGCCCTGACTGCAGCCCAGCAGTCCTCGGTATATACCAGTTTTGAGGGCAAAATATTGGGGTACCAAGAATTTCTGAGTGGCCCCCTTAATTTCTGAATTTCTCTGTCTTTTTTTTTATATTACCTCTTTAAATTTTTGGCTGATGTCACCAAGCATCACCAGCCTACAGGGGCGTGCATGATGACATCAGCTACTGCCTGCTGGACTCTGAGGGAAATAGGGAATATAAGAGCGATGGCAGGTGGCATAATTTAAATTTTGCAGAGTCCACCCACATGTCCCAGCCCCCAGGTAAGAAAACCACTGGCTTATAAGAACCACTGTTGTGTATTATTTTATCTTTAGTTTATCTGCTGGCCAAGAACAGTTTAACTGTGTGCAAAAGTACGTAGTTTGTTGCATGCAATTAATAAGTTTGTTGTTATCAAAAGTCTGGCCAAGAACTTTTATAGCATTTCATCTATCAGTGTATTTAGGGGTGTGTGTGTGTTTTATTTGCTGGCCGCTGCCATTCTAATTCAACCATTGCTGCTGCTGCATTTAGGGGTGTGTGTGTGTTTTACCTTCTGGCTGCCATTCTAAGTTTATCTCAGGTGTGTGTGTTACCTGACCTGCTGGCTGTCGTTCTAATTCAACCGTTGCTGCTGTATTTAGTTTAATACTGGCTGTATTTAGTGGTGTGTGTGTGTTTTACCTGCTGGCCTCCGTTCTAATTCAGCCATTGCTGTTGCATTTAGTTTAATGCTGGCTGTATTTAGGGGTGTGTTTGTTATCTGCTGGCCACCATGGTGTATTGCATTGCTGCATTTACACAGAGTGTAACCGTTGCTGCTGTATTTAGTTTAATACTGGCTGTATTTAGTGGTGTGTGTGTGTTTTACCTGCTGGCCGCCATTCTAATTCAGCCATTGCTGTTGCATTTAGTTTAATGCTGGCTGTATTTAGGGGTGTGTTTGTTATCTGCTGGCCACCATGGTGTATTGCATTGCTGCATTTACACAGTGTGTGTGTGTGTGTGTGTGTGTGTGTGTGTGTGTGTGTGTGTGTGTGTGTGTGTGTGTGTGTGTGTGTGTGTGAGTGTGTGTGTGTGTGTGTGTGTGTGTGTGTGTGTGTGTGCGTATTGAGTTGCTACATTTAAAGAGTGTGTGTGTGTGTGAGTGTGTGTAGTGCATTTAGAGAGTGAGTGTGTTTGTATTGCACTGCTTCATTTAGAGAGAGAGAGAGAGTGTGTGTGTGTGTGTGTGTGTGTGTGTGTGTGTGTGTGTGTGTGTGTGTGTGTGTGTGTGTGTGTGTATATGTGTACTGCACTGCCTGCTGCATTTAGAGAAAGTGTGTGTGTGTGTGTGTGTGTGTGTGTGTGTGTGTGTGTGTGTGTGTGTGTGTGTGTGTGTGTAAAATGCCCCAGTATATTAGTTACCTGGTGGTTAGTGTTACTCAGGCTCAAACCCTGTACCTTAGGTACAAGAAGCAAGAGCCTGAATTCCCTACCCACACCACCACTTGTGTTCATGATTGGCTCTTTGGTCTGTTCCTCTTAAAATTTGTGGCTTTCTAGCAAATTAGTGAGAAATGAATTCACTAAATGAGAGCCATTTAAGTTTCAGTCTTCCTATCTTTCAGGAAACGCATGGTAGCACAAATCATTTTATTCTAGCAACATTTCTAAGATTATACCAGCAATGTTTAAATGTATCCCTGGTTTTGCCCCCCAATAAATTTTGGCTTTTTCTAGATTTCTTGTGCATAGTTCTTCATTGGGAGAGAAGTTTAGTGCTGCTTATGCCAAGTCTTTTTGCGTTTAGTAGCACAACAGGTAGAATACTTGCTTTTAATACAGATGGCAGTGGGTTCTAACTCCTGCAGTGTGTAGATGGATTGCTGATACTGTACTGTGTTGTACTTTTAAAGGGGCTGGATGCCGTTGCCCTAAGAATGTACTCTTTGGCAGAGATACCTAGTAACTATGAACCTGTTATCAGTTTGTCATCCATTCCCTATTCCAATATTACTAGCTTATCATTTTTTTAATCTAACAGGCAGTTTATTCCTCAAGGGCAACAGGCACTTTATTTGTAGATGAAACAATGAAATTTAAAGTTGTTTGCTAGCAGCAACCTCTTCATTAGTTACCAATGTCTTTAATGTGGAATTATTTAGATTACTTTTACTTCTGCATATATTGTGCATATTTACTGATATTGGTGGACTGTAGAAGTTCAAGTAGACTTTTACGATGGAAATGTTTTGAATTGAGCAGTTTTGTCATTACTGGTTCATGCATTTTGTTTCATTGCTTACTAGAAAAATGTTCAAAACAATAAATTTAAAACATGCTCTAACTAGTGTGCTGTATTATACAAGAAATATAATTTAATACAATCAGGAAGGTGTATCAAAGAACACATATATGTTTTGTCTGCAAGGGACCTATGATTTGAAAACAGCCCAAAGGTAATCTTTACCTGCCACTGGCCAGATGCATTTTCTTTGAATGGGGGTTTCAATGAATGTGAGTTTACTTTCAAGGGCAGAGAAGTTTTAATGCTGTCTATTTTCATTGTGAGACTGTACTGCTTTGTTTAGCAGATGTCTATTAGTGTTTGTGCTATAAAATGTAAAATAAAAGCTTTAAATGAAATCCAAATAATAATTGTAAAACTAAAGCACTATGCACATTACAGTATTTATGGTAAATGGGGCAAAATAGCCAAGTAATGGGACACTGGAATGGTTGTGGGGGGGCCCATTTGACCATGTTGTGTGAGGTGGGAAGGGCAGCAAACTCAAAAACAGCCCCAGGCGGCACAAATTCTAGCTATGTCATTGATCAGTGGGCCATGGAGAATGACTTTTGGAAGTCCTAGAAAACTATAATATTCTTTTTTTTAAGATTAGAATATTGCCTTCCATTAAATGTCCTACTTTTACCACAAAACCCACATACTGCAAGTTACCAAGAATAAAATCCTAAGGTTCATCGTCTTCTCCCTTTCCAATGAACATCATTGCTACACATTAAAAAAATGGTTACCATTTACTACAGGATCTGAGGCCATATTTTGGTTGTCTGTTCTTAAGTTTGCATTTGAAAGTTGGTATCCCACAATTCCATTGGTGTGGGCAGGGTTACATAATGGTGTGTGTAAATTTTATGTTAATCAGTGTACAGATTTGTATCTACTTTACATGGGCCTTTGTACAGATTTTTGATGTTTCCAGGTTGAGAGAGATGGCAATTAGTGGCCTTAAGGTGCAGGCTGGGATGATGGACATGCCCAGCCTGGGGGGGGGGGGTATCTTGGCCTTCCTAGGCCACCATTTCCAACATGATCACTGTTGGAGGGTAGGGGCAGTGTCATGAGAGAGGATGCCAGTGCAGTGATGATGTGAGCATAACCACCCAAGCTGGGGATAGTACCCCTTGTTGGCTGTGCAAAGAAGCATGTGTGAAGTGATACATGGGCACAAGTGGTCCCTGCTGTGGTGTAGGTGCCTACTTCATCACCTAAGGGGAAGAGCTAGGTTACACACAAAAATAAATTCTCATTGCCAGGATGCTAGCCAGAGCACCAAATATCCCAATGTCTGTCTGAATGATGGCCACTCTGGATGGCTGTCACTATAGGGGATTTGCGGGGAACTTCTCAGCCCTAAGGAATTAATGTATTCAAGACTGGTGGTAGGCAACTAGAGAGGAAAAAAGCATATAGAAAAACATGACTGAAAAGAGATAGACCAAAACAAGGATTCCAGTTTTGGGGGCCAGCTGCTATAAACAAGAAACCAGGGATGCACCAAGGTATGTATGGCTTTTGAAACCTTAAAAAATATACCTGATATAAGTCAGTGATACAAGTCTTGCCTCCTTCTTTGAAAATTAAGCTCTGGAAGATTATACAGACAATAATCTAAATGTCTTCTAATTAGATGAAACACAAAACAGCAAACAATAAAAAACAGGTGAAGGGACAGGCATTACTCATACAATTACATCCTTAAACTATACCACTCTCATATACAATCTAAAATCAACAAAATACTCTTAATATCACAAAAGACATAAATATTTGGTTTATTAAGATAAAGATAAAGTCAACAAGCTTTGCATTATGCAACTTAAGGAAATTCCTCCTAAACAAACAGCATGCAAGCAAGCAATTCAGTCTGAAACCCATTTAAATGTATCACTGACAGAATCACTCTAGTTTAACTTTAGTTGAGTACAGGCCTGTCATGAATCCAATCACAAACCATCAAACCTGAAAAACTAAGCCTGACACTATACAGCATCTAAAGGCTAATGCACTAATGAAAATCCAGCATCTACTAATCCCTTAAACTACTGAAGCAAAATCTCTGCTTACTGCAAGATTTCCCCTGTGACCTACACAGAATTCCTGCCATGGTTTGTCAATACCTGCATACATGCAACACCTTCTCACTTGTCATATCAATAAACATAATTGTTCAGTGTAAGCTCTTGGTTTTAATCTTCCACGAAATTATAGTCTCAGCACCTGTACTTGTAAGCAATTTATCCTTGGGTACTTCTGATTCTGTGCCATGTCACAGTACATTTTAAAATACAGCTCTTAACAGACTAATAATAGTGTATATCGTTTCACTCCTTATGTACTATAAGTGTCAAACAATGACTTTTTAGCTACATAAAGAGTGGGATTCAAGATTTTACAAGGCAAAGATACACTGAGGAATCATTTTGATTTGTCCGTAGCACATTGTTATATACTGGGCAAAACCAATAACCAAGCAGTCAGTGTGTTACAACTCTGACATTGAAATGTGAGTTGAACACAGCGCTAGTAGCATTTTTTTTCAACATTTTACTTGCAACTGTCTTATGAAATATAAGCTAGTGCAAACTATTCAATGAAAGCATATACACAAATAAAAAACTAGGTATATAACAAGCAGAAGAAGATAAACTAACACAGACATACACGCAGCACTGTAAATGCAAAAACAAGTATATAGCTGGTTAACTATATAGAAAAAAAATTAGGAGTTCTGCATAACTTGGCATCTGTGTTGTCCATTTTCATTCTTCCTCACTGATGGGTCTCGGATCCGACCTCTGATCCGACTCAGCCACATTTCCAAGACTTTGTATCTCAGTCTCGAGCTCCTCCCTCTTCTCATAATGCACTATACTGTCCCTAACTCCTCAGATCGAGTTTGCTGCCTACTGTATACTGATTGTAAATGACGAGACAGATAAACCAGAAACATGAAAGACTGTATATCATTCAATATCCTTTTAAAATTACAAGGCCAGGGGATGGCTAGGAGGGAAGGTGAGGAAGAATGAAAATGGACAACACAGATGCCAAGTTATGTTAAGTACATAACTCCTAAATCTGATAATGTCCTTTTCATTCTTCCTCACCGATGGGTCAGAGTCCCCAGCTATGAAGGATATGCCAGATCATTGTCAAATCAAAGGAAACCCTGCTTCTAGAAGCAATGTCGAAAATGCAATGCGTCACAAAGGTTTGAGTCTATGACCAAGTGGTTGCAGCACATATATCATCTACAGAAGTTATGGAAGAAAAAGCAGATGAGATAGCCATAGATCTGGTAGGACAGGCTCTAGAAGAATGAGGCAATTCCCAACCATTTTTGGAAGAAATCAACAAAATGCAGCAAGTAATCCATTTGACCAGGGTAAATTTAGAGACTGCTTGACCTAAGTGATTAGTAAAAAAAAGACACAAACATCTGGTCAGACTTTCTGTACTGTAGGTCTTGTGAGGATAGAAACATAATTGCCAATGAACATCAAGAAGGTGTAAGATATATTCACCCTTATTAGAAAAGGTTGGGAAAGAAAGTGGCAATTGTATGTACTGATTAATGTCATTACTGTGGGTACTTTGGGCATAAAGAAGGGATCGGTCTGGAAGGACATTCTCAAGCTACTGAAGCAAAATCTCTGCTTACTGCAAGATCTCCCCTCTGTCTTTATGAAAAATAATGTAAGGAAGCTTGGCATACAAGGCCAGAAGCTCTGAAATTCGTTTCCTGATGTACTTGCTACCAAAAGACTGTTTCACATGAAATAAATTTTGTATCACAATGGCTTGCAGGTTCAAAGGGTTTCTTAGTCAGTTTCTGAAGAATAACCATGAGATTCCACAAAAAAGAAACAGGTCTTTTTATGGGAGGTATAAGCAGAAAGATTCCTTCACAAAAAGCTTACATAATCTGGAAGCCATCAAGGAAAGGAATTCTTTCCCAGAATGCATACTTCATATAGCTACTAATTGAAGGGAACAATGTTCTTTTTGGGAGACCATATGAAAAATTCCTTTTCTTTCTTTCTTTCTTTCTTTTTTTGGTAGAATTCCACTGTAGCACTACCACTGGAATAGGATAAACCAGGCAGTTGGCTGGAGGGTGTGGAGATTGGGAAGCTTGATCTCCAAGGAGTAAGATAGGAGATCCCGATTGAGCTCCAGAATCCATGGAGGATATTTCAGATGAGACCAGAGCAAAAGAGAACCATACCTGATGAGTCCAGAAGGAGGCAATGATAACAGAGCCATTCAGCCTGGTGTCTTTCTGCAGAAATTTTGGGATCAAGGGTAGAGGGGAGGTAGGCCTACAGGAGACTGGGGGGCCAACTGTGAACCATAGCATCCCTCAAGGATTCCCCCAGAGGGGGATCATAGCGGTGTGTGTGTACTTCCTGGAAGACTTGCAATGTTAGAAGAACCGCTCTCGTCTCTGGGACAATGACAAGCCATTTGGTCTCCAAGGGGGTACCACGTGGTTTGGACCATCCCTCACTAAATATGTGCCCCCACTAACATTGGGGAGTACCCATGTTCACTGTGGCTAATAGGGGAGGAAAGAGAATGGTTCACCTCAAAAACATGTCCTTAGAACGGATCCACCAATGAATAGGTGTTTGCGAATTTGGGTGTGTTATACAGGAAAGATAAGGCTGTTAAAGAATAGACCACTGAAGAATCAAAATCCATTGCAGGATTCGCTTGAAAAATCTGGCTAGAACAGCTAGAATAATGGCAACTGACATTGACTCAGTGTCTAACAATGGCAATTGCACTGAATGGGACATACAAAACAGTAAATCTTACACCTGGTATCTCAGTGTGGAAACACCCGAGTGGTACTGCAGAATAGAGTTCTTATGAAAAAGTCTGATTTTGTACAGGAGTCGGTTTCAAATTGACTACATTTTCCATAAAGCCCAGGAAACCCTAGTTTATAGAAAATGATGTATGGCTGGGGTAGTGAGAGGCCAACCACTGGAACATGAACAGTTGGAATTTTTCTAGTCGTATTTGAACTGCTACAACTGTATAGCTTTAGATGAGCCCCCTAGGAGCTGAGGTGAGAATAAGGGGCAGTAAACTGTATTGTAGTGACTGGCTCCCAGTCGAAAATGTGGATGATTCCTGGAATGCCCATCTATCTTAAAGTGATGTCATGCATCCTGGAGCCATATGGAGTGCAATCAATCGACCTTTTGCAGAAGAAGCAGGATGGACCAAATCGTAACACATCCGGAACTTACACACCTTACGTAGTAACTGAGATTACTTAGATTTAGGATTGGTCTCAGGTCCCCAGTCTTTTTTTTTGCTTGTTTTGATACAGAAGATAGAAGGAAAAGGGAGTGTAGTAATCTCTTATATTGGGCACCCCAGGCATTTTTGTAATATTCGTGTAGGCATCCAAGTGGAAGTAAACATGACCACAGAAGCCTGGAGAGGTGGCCAGCTGGGTGACGTTGATAGGGCCTATAAAAGAAGGAGTATTTGGAGCCACTGTTATGCGGACACCATCTGCCTCTGAGGGGATGCCTGTAATAGAAGTCTTCCTCTGCCCTTGGAGGAAGTGTTCTTGCATGGATCCTGAAGAACCCTAAAGTGTCTGTTTGGGGAATCCCATGGAGGAGTCAGAATACTTGCTCCAAGTATATGCACTCCTAGAGGGAAGTTCCTCCTGGGGAAAAAAAACACCATGCTGGAGGATGGTCAATCCAAAATAAGGCAAGACCTTGTCCCCAAAGCAGAAGGGTGATCAACCAAGGGGAAAGGGATCTCCCTTAGTCTCCACCATCTGCCACCTCCAGGAAGGAATGAAGGCCAGATCCAGAATTCCAGTCAGTAAGGGAAGAGGGCTCTGCTGAGAATAATCCCATGGGGGTGGAATGTATGCAGAAATACCAAGGCCCAACCAAATTTAAGGAGAAGGGGCTCACTTATTCATTGCCATCCAGGGGGAACCAATCCATACATGAAAAAGGTAAGCCCAGAATATGCAAAAAACTGGATAACTGAGAGGAATGTACACACAGTTTGTTACCACTTCAGTGTTTCCTGGAGATGTACTTCAAGGGGGGGGGGGGGGAGTTTTGATTTTGGCAGTTGACAGGGTCTTGTCCACCTGTTTGGTAGCTGAAGGTGAGAGCATGTTTCGCTGATGTCCTGAACCAAGAGGAGCCATCAAAGGCAGCATAAAAAAATGATGCCTTAAGGAGTTACTCAAAGAAGCATAGCATCATGCAAGCATATCTGATAATGGTTGAGCCAGGGCCAGTTGGTTGAAAAGCATCATCCACTGTATGGGGTATCAGTGTCTTTAAAGGACTGGGAATGGATGACAGAGTAGATGGTTAAGAAGAGACCTTCTTGGGGTCCTCCGTAGAGATTGAGTCAAACAGCGAGTTAGGAAGTTGCTTAGTGTGCATAAGAGATCAGTTTCATCAGGATGTAAGAAATAGGTAGTAAAAGAACAGATGCCAGGAAACCTTTCTGAGATCCTCTGTGGACATGGATTTGGAAAAGAATTAAAGTTCCATCTCACAACTTCTTTCCATTGTTTTGGACTTACTATGGGGGGATGGATGGAGGGACTTGATCACTAGCTCTGACTTAGTGACATCAGCCACAACTGCCAAATTCACTGGAACTCCCACACTCCATAGGGGGTCAACAGAGGAGACGCTATCAGAGAAAATGTTTAGAGAATCCTTCTTTCCAAGAGACCTCATGGAGGAGTCAGAACATCCGGTCCTACCAAAACTAATATGAATGGCCATCACAGTACAAAGTAAGTCCTTATCATTAAAACAAAAGGGGTGACAAACCAGGGAAAAGAATGTCTCTCTCCCCACCACCTTCCAAGCCAAAGCCTCCAAGAAAGGAGGACAGGGTTTGTTCCCAAACTCTAGCCCCCAGAAGACCAAGGCGAACACCATGATGGAGGTTCCTGTAGGTGTGGCACAGATCCAGGAAGACTGGAGCCGGACCAAACTCAAGGACTCCATGTCCTAGTCCCAACCTCATCCAAGGGAACCAGAATACACCAGTGCAGGGAGACAGAACATACCTGTCAACCTGCTAATGCAATAAATCTGGACAAGCCTAAAAGGGAAAAAGGGACAGACTTTAAATATTGCTGTTATAAACTTAGAAAGCTAGAATAACAGGATTTGTGTTAGCATGCATTTTCTGAAGGACATGAAGTCTGAAACTCAAATATATTTCATTATTTAGTGACTAAATGTCTATGTGATGTGCTAGAAAAAAGACAGATTTTATAAGGAACAAACCAAGTATTTGAGGCGAGGATCTATAGATTCTGTGAATTAAGAGGTATCCGTGAAAAAAAAAGAAGTCCAGAGCAAAGACCCGAAGCTACAAGTCTGAGGAAAAACCCACAGGAAGAAACAAACAGCGATTCCATTGGATCAGAGGAGTGCCTCGGATCTGAAGAGAGCCACAAGGGTCCAGAAGCTCCAGATCAAAAAAAGTGTTGGATCTGATAACCACTCAGTCTTCTCCAGGCAAACCACTATCTGTCAGAATCTAGTACAGGATCCGAAAAACAGCCGAACAGATCAGACCCAAAGAAAGAAGCCAGGATCTCAAGGAATCTCTAGATGCCTCTGATCTAAGGAGGCTGATCTGAAATCCTGTTTCTCCAGAATAAAGCTTTAGTAATTTGGATCCGAAGGCCCAAGATCCATTAAAGACTAATAGACCAGCGGGAAAAGCATTACAGAAACCGTACTTGCCAGACCCGAGAGTTGATGATCTGAAATAGAGGCCTTAGGAACTTTGGATCCAAGGAATCGGATTCAAGATCCTCGTATTACTGCTCTGTTTCCCTCCTTTCTTTCTTTTCCTTTTTTTAAAGTGGGGGGTGAGTCCAGAAAGGAATTAGAGACTAGTCCCAGAAGACATGATGTGCGCTGATACATGCTTCTCTGTGCCATAGCAAACAGATCACATACAGGAAAATATAAATGAGAAAAAAAATCTCTTTCTAAACAAATTACTTGTTAGTAAGCAAGCGACCTACAGTGATTCAGGACCACCAGTCCTTATCAAGCAAACAGCAGTTCATTACATACCTTGCAAGCCGTAACCACAAGAAATCTTACCAACTAGAGTAACAGGTATTGCGTTAGCAGAGTTGGGAGGGTGGCCTAATGGTTAAGGTGTTTGCTTTGCAAACACAAGGTACAGGGTTTGAATCTCACAGGTGATAATTGGCTGGGCTTAAAATGGCTCACAAGGGTAGTTAGCCTAGTACTAACCTATGAACCTATGAGTTTCCTGAAGGATAAGAGGTCAGAAGAACAAGTCTGCCATATATCTTCTGATGTCAGTGTAATTTTAAGCCAGTGGAGTAATGGACTAACAAAACAGGGCATAATGTGTAAATCTGGGCAGTTGAAATCATGGTTCATACTCCTTACAACTGTAAAATTCAGTACTACACCAAAGGCAGTGAAAACAAAGATAAGATACTGCCAGCTGAGAAACAACAATGGGAGGGACAAAGATGCACTAGAAGTTTAAACACCAGAAATGAGACTACTGAGGAAGGAAGAAGAAAGAAGAAACAGATCACAGGATTGGTTCAAGAAAGTTAGCTAAATTTAGATAAAGAAAACTTCTTACAGCTCGAGATTCAGATTCCTCCATCTCACCACGATGGCAGCAAACAAGATCTGGGGAGTTAGGGACAGTGTAGTGCAATATGGGAAGAAGGAGGAACTCGAGACTAGGATCCACAGTCTTGGAAATGTGTCCAAGTCAGAACTGAGACCCATCAGTGAGGAAGAATGAAAAGGACAACATCAGATCAGAACAATTAACCATCTTTCTTGGTAATCAAGAAACTGCCTTTTAAAAGTAACTGAATATTTTACAAACATCATCTCATCTCTGCTATATACCACTGTTCACTGTTCAAGTCCTTTTTTAATATTTTATTAACTTTCCTATCAGATCATGTATAGCCAACTTCCCCTCCAAATTCTTCTCTTATTTTTATTCCTTCATACAGTTACTGCTAGTTTCATTCACCATTAACTACTATTCTTGATGTCGTGGGGTGGTAGGTACATGGCAACATCTGTATAGCATGGAAATGAAAAATGCTCAAATGCTCATCAAGTAAAGCCTTGATGCAGAGCTACGCAGTGACACGAAAGCATGCAAGTGAAATTTTCTGTGAAAACTATAAGTTATCTCTCTGCTTCTGCTCGTCACAGATGCCTTCCATTACTAGTGAAGTTGCATAATACAGAGATTGAAAGGCACTCACACTACACAACTTCCACAAAGGTTGAACACACTAATAACTGTGTTGCACCCCTTTATTCAAAAGCAAAAGCACTCTACCTGGCTGGGTGTAATCTGGCACTGCAGCTTGGTGCTATCCAGTTGTAATTTGGTAAATGGAATATTTACCCATACTTAGTCAAACTACATTTCAGGTGATTCATACAGATTCACAGTAGGGCTTTAATGGTATTCATAGACATGCCAATTATGCGTGTCTCTAAACCATATTAAAGCCAAGCAGTATAATTCTTCCTAACTGAGCACAATGCACTGTTTGAATGTACATCTTTTTTTTTATGAATTCTGCTGTATCCAACTATCTTCAGCTATCACTGAAAACTATTTTTTCTTACTTTCTTTAACATTGCAAATATATACAGTATATATATATATATATATATATATATATATATATATATATATATACATACAGTATGTATATATACACCCACACACACATATATATATATATATATATATATGTATATATATATATATTGCTTTAAGTTAATTTTACCTTTAAAAATGTCTGCTACACCGTATATATTGTATTCTGTATTCATATACTTTGGCTCACTGTGCTTCTACCTTTCATTACCAAACCTGTCTTGAGTAAATGTTCTAAGTTCAGCATTAGTCAAATCACATACAATATCCACTGTTCTCTCTGCACTGTTTGATCAGTGGTAGATGGTGACTTCAATGCACGGCGAGGCTGTAAACTAAATGGGTGAGGTGTCTGGAGTGAAGTGGTGTTATATTACAACAACAGGTGTCACTTATCACCATTGTTATAGTTTTAAATAAATAACTGCTCATACACCACTGCACATTCTAAGTAGTCTTCTAGCATTAGTCAATCATGCATGCTGGAGGCCATTTAGCAGAGTACATTTCACACAGATGATGTGGTTGAATGGGTTCCACTAAAATACCACAAAAGCCAGCACTTTTTAACAGAGAAATGCTCACAGCCTGATTGCGTGACACTGTTTACCAGAGCACACACATGATCTGAACATGCATACTTTCATGTGAATCTCATGCAATTACAACACACTTCCTTTATTACTCTCAGTCCAGGGTTGCTCCCACTTTGAAAAAAAGTGTGGTGTGATCATTTAAAACAAAGGAAAAAAAGGTGTCACTCTCTGTGGTATTGTGACCTTACATCAATACAGCTAAATTTCAAGTCTAGATGCTTTCACACCAGAGATTATTTTCAAATGATCAAAATAAGTAATAAATGTGAAAACTCTTTCACCAGTCAGTTATGATAAAATCAAAACTAAGAACACAGTAGGCAAATCATACTGGCTGTGAATTAGAACAAAAAAAAAAGTACTAGGCACAAAGGACAGATCGAAAAGATAATATAATAGAGTATAATGCAACCAGGCAGCCTGGCACATTCTGATGACCATGCTGGTCAACTAGCAGACCAACTCAAGGTTATAGCTCTGAAACAGTTTGACATTTCTAGCAAATTTATTTTGAACAGCAAATTCTAATATCCATTTATAAACTATAGTTCCACTGTGCTTTTAGGTTCAGATGTAATAACAGCTGCATGTTTCAACTTCCTAATACCAGATCTCCATTCCTGGTACTGATATCCCTTTTTCTTTTTTTCCCTCTACCGATATTTCAAATGCTGGAAAGCATCACTTTCATAGACAAATAAATAATGGTTTTAGTTATTAAGTTACAAGAGCAAAATACACTTACGATTTTATTCATTAAATGTTCAATCCCAAGAGAAAAAGTAAAATCTGCATACCTGGTGTGAATGTAACCAAATTTAATACATTCTTTTCTACTGTTACTTGACAACCATCAGACTCTCTCTTAGCACAAAGGGATAATGATGTGAGCTGTAGTTTCTATGGTACAGGGTTTGATTCCCTTAGCCCTCATTTGCCTACATGTGACCTTGAGCAAGTCACTTAACCAGACAGTGCTCTTCAATAGTCCTCTGGACTACAAGCCTAGTAACCGCCTATGATAACATCTGAGGATAATCTGGCCACTTAGGTAATTAACTCTGCAAAGATACAGATATGACAACTTTGGAATAATTCTAGAAGCTATAGGTAAAGAGAAACTAATGTGTGGCCTTATGCAACACTGTATTATAATCAGTCCACTCGTGAAAGTTAATTAAATCTTTTTTTGGTACTTTTCTGTTAAACCCTTATCACTTAGCGCTGCTGTGTTTTGCCGGTATTTCAACACAATTGAAGCAGCACACAAACTCAAAGCTAACCAGGTGACAAGACAGAAAACTGAAGCAGTCGTTCTAGACAATGTCACTTTATTTGGCATAAAATGAACAATACTTGAACTGTCAGGTGGGGAAAACCTGTAAAAAACTTATTTTACACAGGTAAAGGACCAACAGCAAATATAAGCACTGATTTGCTATTCAGCTGTATTGACACATGTGCTTTAAGTACTTAGACTATTTGAGAAGTCCACCGACATAACCATCACCTAAATATGGTTCCACAACTACAATTGAAAGGGCTACTAAAACAAAGTGTGGTTTGTCCAAAATATTTAACTGAAAAAACATGTCCTTTCTTTCACTTGAGAAAAGAACAGGTGACAGAGGACGGAAGGGGAGGGGGGTACGACATCTCGACACAGATTCAGGTGTCCAGGCCATGTTTCGGGACAGGTGCTAATCCATGACAGTAAAGAGGGACTCACAATCAATAGAGGGCCGAAAAAAGGAAATCATGGTGTAAACAGAATATAAAAAGAACTTTACCTACCTCACTTTCTTTATACATTATCGGTTGTTAAAACAGTTTGTCATGTTTAGTTTAAAGATAAACTGCAGGAAAGAATGATGTACTGTCAGATACTAAAGAATCATTCCAGTTTACTTTACCAACATACTGCAGATTAACACCACACCCCCTTCCTTATTCAAGACCCTCACCAGATAAAATGCACAACTGTAGTTTGCGAAGCGATTCATTTCTTTCAAGTACCTGGAGTAATATACATACGTGAACAACATACTAAGCTGTAGTATTTTATATGCAGTACTATGCACACTTGCCAATCAGTCACCTAGCAGAAGTAACTTCAGCTGTCGGCGAGCATCCCTTTTGTCTCTTTTGAGTTGTCTCTCAATTTCTGTAAAACCCAACTTGTTCATCGTCCCAACAGCTCGTGTGTCTTTCAAAAGAAGCCAGTGTTAATGAAATACCGGAAAAACACAGCAGAGCAAAGTGGTAGGGGTTTAACGGAAAAGTACCCTTTTTTTTAATCCTAGTGAACCATGATCCAGAAATGGACCAAAAAATAATAGATTAATGTAACATACTAATGCAACATTATGGCTGATTACTCAGTTGATAATCAACAATATTTAGAATTTCAGCAACAATGGAGAATGAAACAGATTAGCTATTGGCAGAATAGTTTAAGGGTATCACATTGGTTAAAACCATGTATTGCAAACAGTAAACATGTACTGTGCAATCTGACTATATAACATTGCACCATAAAATAAAAACAGCAGTCTTTGTGCAAACTATCTTCACAATCCAGTGATAACTGTTGACTACTACAAACAGTGGATAATTAACTGATAACAGAGATGAGAAGAACGTACTCTGAAATTGGTGTTATATTAACAATGGCCATAGGGGATGCGAATGCACTTTATGAGGCTGACACCTACACTCATGTTTGTACATAAGAATGACTAGCTTTATTTAAATGGCCAAAGTTACATAGGTCAGACAGTACCCATTTAACAAAAGAGTGGACATGTACTTGATTTACCGCATTACAGAATGCAGCAAGAAAAGACTTCAAAGGATTCTTGATGAAAGAAAAGTAGTGAAAATAGTGACTGATGTATAATAAAATAGAATATCACACTGGTAAATTTCCATGTGATCACCTAGTGCAGGAAAACATTTAACTTGTTGATGCATCTACTATTGGTAATCTGCATTATCTTAAGATGTTTATATCAAAAGTACGGCTCCGATAAAAAGTATTACAAGAAATAATACACTTAAAGGCCACATATTATGTCTGTTCAAAGCAAAAGGAGGAATGTAATGGGAATAAAATAAGTACTTTGATCATTTACATGCATAAAACATGACTTTTTCCTGATTTCTGTTGCATTACCAAGCATCATGAGATATAACATTTGGCACCCAAAAAAACAATGGGTGTCAAAAGTGATGGTTCTCATGACTGGCTCTCATTCAATGGCAAAGGAACCTCAAACTAGTTATGACTAAACAATAAAGGTGGTAAAACTAATGGATTACATGGAGTATGGTGCTGCTGGTTCACAAGATTTTGTTCTCAGGTGGGATGCCTTTTCTGTTCCCTCTGTGTCCATGTGGGTTTTTGCTGAGTGTTCCCATATCCCTAAGATGTGTTGTAGGAGAACTGAAGATCCTTTCAGTTGTCCATAGTTGTGTGCGTGTGTGCATACACACATGAGCATCTTGTTATGGGTTGGCACTGACTTCAGGATGAGCTTCTATGCTTTGTGTCCACTTAGTTCTAGGATAGGCTCCAGTTGACCTGTAAGCCAGGACTGTATTAAGCAGGAAATCAGAAAATGAACAACCAAGTGAAAGATATGGCATGAAAGAACAAGCTTATAATGCAAAAAATACTGATAGGGGAGAACACAGGAAGAAACATGCTACACACAATGAATGCCCTACATAATCAGGAAATAAGAAGATATGCAGATTTAGAGCAGAACGAAAGGGAGCACTAGCAGCACAGTATATGTTCATAAAGGGGGGTTAAAATAATTAACATCAAAAACATACTGTTTCACCGAAAACATGGTCATACAGCCATGGAATATAGTAATGCAAGGGATGTTAACATATGAAGACGATTTCAAATAGATGAACAACAGTGGTGGGTGGGGGAAGGCAGCTACATAGTGATATGTGCAATGTTTGGGTAGACTTAAAAGACAAAAGTTCTTCCTACAGCAGTATCTTACTGCTGTAGAAGTAAATATGCCTGTATGAGGACTGATGAACAGAAGGACACCAAAGTAAAGATAATTCTTGGGGTTGCAAATATAAAGGATCAGCAGGGGGGTGACATATAGGAATACAACAACACATTCTCTTCAGCATGGAAGCAAGAGCTGTGCTTCTGCCACAGTATTTTCCTGAAAGCTTGTAATGATGCTCTTGAAGAACTTTATGCATTAGTAAATATGAAATGGCAATGAGGACCACTGCAAGAGGGAAGCCATCAAATTATGAGGTCCTCATCACAAAGTCAAATAAGAGGATTTAGAAATGTATGGATGAGGGTTTATCTAATGTGGACAATATACCATACTGTAAGAAGAGTGCATCAAAAAGTACTCCTTCATTAAAATAGTGGCAGTTGACATCAAATATATACTCAGCCCTCAAGTACAAATTAAGTATTAAAACAAAGACAGCTGAATGGGAAGCTGTAAATGAAAAACAGTCTATAAGCTTTTGCAAAATGCAATCAAGTTCAAACAACTATGCTGCTTATAAAGTTATCAGTCACTGTATCATTCTTGGCAGAATGCAGCATAAGTCAAATTCAAATCACAGATACTGTTCTTATGCAGAGACTAAAAAAGGTGCTGCTCTTCAATTCATTTATAGAAATAAGAAGTCCTGTTCTTCAAAAACACTTTAATGTTTAAAGCTGCATCCCTTGAATAATAAAGAAAGTATAACAATGAGCAGTACAGCCAAAATATTGTTACAGTTATTTCCATGATAACTGGTACTGAAATTCAACTGCTAGAATACTTTAATTTTAATGAAATTATTTTCTCTTGTGCAGCTTCTCACCTGTTGGCAGACAGGGCACTGATAAGTGTATACATAGCATTTCCATCTTTTGCTCTAATAATTGCTTCCAGATTTTCTTCAAGGACTTTCTTGTTGTTTTTTACTTCTCGCAGAATCCTTTCAGCATCAAAGAACATTGACTTAGGGGCTTCCACAGACTGAAGGAGGGAAGGTTTTGCAAGCTGAGCTGTGTTGGTGAAGCAGTTGGCATTTACAGGCCCTTCAGCCTAAACGAAATGTAGCAAAAGATGTCAGAGCAACTCCAACGGGCACCATGCAACATAATTTATTTACTCTATGCAAACTAAACAGATCATAAACAATAAACACAACATAAGGCAAGAATGAAAAACTACCAGCCAATCAGAAAGGAAAGCCATATGCTTAAGAAGAGATTTTATTTCCCTGTAATACCACTTTTGTGCCTTCATTACCACAGACTAACTTTAATGTGAAGAGTCGCTGAATTCAAAGAAAATGTATTAGGAAAGAAATAGCATTACCTCAAATGACACAACATTTTTTATTTTAATTAAATAAAGTTAAAGAAGCTGTTAACACAGATCTTTGTGATTCCAATTATCCTTTATATTCTTAGTTTTATCTACGAATAAAGTATATTTGTGGCAGCAGACCCACATGCTAGAAGTGCTATATATTTTTTTCTTTTAATAATTCCTTATGTTAATGTATACTTCACTGCTTTAACAGACCTCCTACAATAGAGATTTCAGTACAAAAAAAAGAATTGTTAAAAAATCACTTGTGCCCTGGAAATGCACAGTACAAATTAAAATGAAATCTTTGATAACAAAAGCATAAATTAAAATAAAAAATCTGTGCAATAAAGCCTCTCAAAAAACAGCTGTGTAAGTAAACTTACCATAACAGTAGATATTCTAATAGATCACTGCTGCACTAGCTTAAGCTATTTGGGCTATATCTTGCCAAGATATGACCATCGGCCAGCTTTCAAAACTAAGGCACATTCCATCTACTAAGTGGCTCAAGGGGAGGTACTTAAGTATAGAAGTTACAGTTCCAAAATCTACAGAGCTTTCTTGCCTTAGACAGAGAGGCTAGAGCCCTGAAAGAAACATTAGGAAAGAAAATTAAAGATATGAAAAAATATACACAGAAGTATGTTCGTCCATACCCTGGCAATCCACTAATCCTAGAATAAGGGGGATGAATGGAGGGAAGAGCTACTGCAACAGTGATCTTTTAGAACATCTGCTGTTATGGTAAGTTTGCTCACACAGTTGTACTATGTTCAACATTAGATCACTGTTGCAGTTGCCTAAGCTATTGGGGTATATTACCATAGCTTAGGAATACAGGAAGGAAGGACTTTAAGAATCCGAGAGCCCCTAATGAATGGTCGTAGCAGTGCCTCCTCTGGACCAGAAAAAAAATAGTCAGCTTGTAATGCTTTACATAAATATGAACAGAGGACCAAGTTACTGCCTCTAGAACAGATCTAGAGTCTTCCCCTTTCCAAAAAAAAAAAAAAACAGAAGAAGTGAGCCCTAACCCTGCCCCAAAGTAACTTTCTTTGGTGAAAATGACATAAAAAGAACAGCAGGAGTCTGTTTTGACAATGGCTGTCCTTTTTCTTTCTTACATTCACAGAAAACAAATAGCAGTCTTCCTGAACGACTTTATTTTATCCAAGTAGTATCTGAGCTGCCTGTGGATATCCAGAGTATGTAGAATTCTTTCTTCTTTGTCTTTTGGAAAGAACACAGGGGAGAAGAAAAGACTGGGTTAAGGTAAACTTTTAAACCACTGTAGGCATAAAAGAAGGATTAGTTCCCAAAGAAATACTGTCCTTGGGGAAAATAATGGGTCAACTCACCACAATAAGAATTTGTGGGTTCATATTACGTAATCAAACTTTTACAAGTTCAAACGCCATATAGTCGAACCCATATGTTCGAACTTGTAAAAGTTCGAATACGTAAAAAAAAAAAAAAAAAAAAGAAAGAAATTATCTGACTGTTGTAAGCAGGGGGGCTAGCCCCCCTGCACCCCCCACAGTCCCTGCTCTTTAAGTATAACAATTCTGAGATCACACTGCAGTGCAGTAAAGGGAAATATTCCCTTTGTGCACTGTAGTGCGATCTCGGAGTTGGTTTATTTAAAGAGCGGGGGGTCAGGGGGTCTTGCCTCCCTGCTTACAGCAGTTAGTTTTTTTTTTTTAATTTTAGATGTTCGAATTGTTCAAACTTCGAACATATGGGTTTCAACAATTTGATCACGTAACAGGAATCCGAATTTGTAACTCATATACTCTGCTAGCAGAAGTCAGAGCAATAAGTAAAACAGTCTTTCCAGTTAAGAACCTCGAATCAGCCTGATAAGCTGGTTCAAATGGAAGAAAAGTTATTTGTCAAGCACAAATTTAAGATCTCAAGGAGGAGTTACAAGTTTTCTAGGTGGACATATACATAAAAGTATATGTAAAACCCCTTTCAAAAACTGCTACATTTGAGGCAAGAAAGGGGAGGAGGTCTAAGGGCAAACAAGATAAATGGCCACAAGATGAATCTTGAAAGAAGAATAAGAGAGGCCGGACTATAATAACTCACACACATATTTAACAGCCAGAAGCATCCAGGCCTTAAAAGGGTCCTGGTTATTAGTATGTCAACAGCTAGAAAATCTTTTTGTTTCCAGGTTGTGGTATATCAAACAACCTTTGTCTTGTGTGAGTAAATCCAGTCTATGAAAACTCTTGCGGTAACTGCCTTTGGCCAATTTCAAAAGAAGGGAGAACCACTGCTGCCAAGACCAAGAGGGAGTCACTATCTATCTTTTTATAGAGTCCCTCTGGATCTTTAGAAGCACCCTGAATGTCAGTGGAAAGCTTGGAAATGAAAACAGGAACATTCCCAACCACATGGATGTTTAGAAAGCATCTGTCTTCCAGGCCGGTTTGCAGGGAATCCTGCAGCAGAATTTCTTTAACTGTCTTGTTTTAAAAGGAGGAAAACAGATCTATTTGATGTGGCCCCTACACTTGGCTCAGATCCTGGAATACTCCTCCCTAGGTTTAGTTTTCATAGGTGAGGGTCTGTTTGTCCTAGCCCTACTCAGCTTGTGTGCTATAATATTCTACCCTGACAGAATGTATGAAACCTGAAGAGACATAATGAGCTGAATAGTTACCTCGCAGGCTATCATAGCAAGAGTGCAAAGGGGGTAAGAACTGGCACCAGTGACTGTTTATATACCCCATCAGTGTGGTATTGTCTGTGATAACTTGCAGAGTCTAGGAGACCAGAGAGTTTCTAAAGCTTTTACATCACTGATTACTGCCAACATCTCTTTGACATTTACATGCTTTTGTCTGTTCAGTTTGTTACACAGTCCTTACCACTTTCACCCATTTTGACACAACCCCCCCCCCCCAAGTAAAGTCTGATGCATACATTTGTTGTGAAAGATAGAATAGGAGACTGAAGGGAGAAGGGAAGACCTGGGTTTAGAGGTAAATGGTCCACTCCACCAACCAAAGTAACTCCCTTCTCACAAACCCAAGCACTGAAATCTGAAAAGATAACCTGAGTTCATGCTACTTCTAAACTGATCTAACATATCTCTGAATGTTTCCCATGTGAAGTCTGGCTAAAGGGTACATGATAATCATAGAGGCTACAAAACCCATAATCAAGAGAAATTCCCTGCCAAATATCAGAGACTGGCTGGTAAAGCTCAGGACGATTTCTATGTGTAGTTCTATTTTGTCCACTGGAAAAAAAAGACCTTCCTAGAGAAGCACGCAGAATACATCCCAGCACAGCTCTCAACCTCTTAGTGCAAGAAATCTGGACAAAGCCTAAAATAATGGAGGGGACAAAGGCCCCAAAATAAGAACATATTTTAAATATTACTCTTATAAGTTTAGGCAGTTACTAGAATAACAGGATTGTGTCAACATGAATTTTTTGAAGGATATGCAGTCTGAAACTCAAATGTATGTCACTATTTAGTGACTTGAATCCTCAGTGATTTGCCAGAAAGCTCAGATTTTATGAGGAAAAGACCGATAATATGAGGCATAACTATGGATATTTTGTGAAAATCTGGACAGTTGAGAGGTGTCCCAAAAAACAATATTCTGTGAGAAGATTGAGGGCGATTTCTGTAGGTTCCCTGAAACCCCAAACAGAAAGCATTTCTTGGCAGATGTCAAAAAATCTTGACAAGTGGCGAAATAGTCTGCAAACATAAGCCAATTGTCCAAATATGGAAGGATGAGAATGCCCTGAAGTCTGCAGTAAGCAACTTCTGGAGGTAGACACTTCGTAAATACAATTAGTGCAGTAGACAGACCAAATGGTAAGACACAGAACTGATAATGTTACCCAGGTAAAAAAAAAATGTTAAAAAAATAAACATCTGAATTCCTGCATCCCAGTCGGGAAATACGGTAGGCCTTCATCCCACACCAAAGAGTTAAGAGTGACTCTTTCTTGATCAAAGAAGTCAAAACTATAATTGCAGAGGATGTGTCTACCTCTCAGTCCTTAGTGGCTACATAAAGTACTCCAGAATGACCAAGAGACAGTGATAAGCAGTCCAAGGAACCAAGCCTGTCTACAGCAGATTGCCCATCAGCAGGTAAGGCAAAAGAGAGAGTAGGCCTGATACTTAAAGATTCCCGTGAACATTTTTTTTCTTGCAAACAGGAGAAGGAAGAACCGAGGAGGCTAGTATGTGCTCCGTGGATTAACCAAAAAAGAAGGTAGTGGAGCCTGATATAGTCAGTAAACTTGCTGATGGGAAATAGATTTTGAGGTAAAAGCACAAATGACAGTTTCCAAAAGCACAATGTCCTCTCCCTAATACATTGATTCTACCTAAATGTGCAGGAAAAAAAAACAATAGAAAAACAGCTTTCACTTTTTTTTTTCAAACAAGCATTCACATAATAAAACTCCCCTGACACGATATGGCAGTTCATAAGAAATATTTTTTCTAGCCAAAAAATAATAAATTCACAGAATAAAAACTGTACATGTTTTTCCAGGTAGGGACTTAGCTGCCCAGCCTTAGAGGATCTCTAGCCAACTGTCTGTTCCATAAAGTTGCTGAAGGAGTGTATTTTGGCAGCAGGTAAGCTCTAAAGCTTTTAGCAATCTAACTGCTATATTCAAGTGCCTCTCCTTGAGCCCCTTAGCAGTTAGAATGGGTGGGATGTACCCTAAAGCTTTGAAAACTGGCCTATGGTCATTTCTTAGGCAGGATATAACGCAAACAGATTAGGCTACTGCAACAGTGATCTAATACTGAACATCATATAATTCTATAACAAGCATACTGCATCTGTAAAACTGTGTGTGTGTGTAAGACCACAATGATGAAAGGTTAACAGTAATCAGTGACCCGTGCAAATCTTTGGGAAAAGTTCTTTCAAAGTGTTAACAGTGGTAGTGAGTTGTGTGTAATATTTACTCCATTTGGGAAAAAAAGCATTTGATCCAGAGGATAAAAATCTGACCATCAGAGAGTAAATATTGCTATAACTCCCACAAGTCCAAAGTTGTGTTCTACACATTGTTTAATAAATAGGTACATAATTAACATCAAAATATTGCAGGTGATCACTATCATCAGACTTGTAGTAGAATATCAGATTTTTAGTTACTGCGTAGCTGTACTTTTCTCAGATACATTTCTTTTAGGAGTCAGCTTCAGCTGTAAACCAGCTTGGTGATCTAGTTTCAGGTAATATAAATGCAAACATCTGCAATAAACATTTAGTTAGCTACAGAGAACAGTTAATAGGAGACTACAATACAATTTAAAAATAAGAAACCATATCATAGACAGGAAGATACAGTGCAGGTTAAAAACAGAGTTAAAAATACATAGCTAGTAGGAAATTATAACACAGAGAATGAATGAATACAAATAATTTTTCAGAATTTTGAGATGTGCTGAGAGTCAATGTTTACTTTACATTCTACTGGCAAACACAGTTCTGCAGCCACACTTGTAATCCTGGGAATGCCAGACAGCTGTTTCAGGTTGCTTAGAAACCTGCACACATTATGCAGATGTCACAGCCCTCAAATGTCTGCCGGAAATTACAGATCATGTTGTGCAAAGAATGTATACTTCACTGGCTGGGGACACAGCATGAGTTATAATTGATATTTCTCAAATATGTAATCCCAAAGAGCTAAGATATTCATTGTCAAGACAAACCAGTTAATAAATCAAATTCAAAATGCCAACTGTCTTTCTTCCCATCATGCAGATGCAGCACAGCTACTGCCCCCTGAGTGAAAAGTTCAGCTTTAGCACAAAAATGTATTACAAATTCACTAGGCAGCTGTCATTTCAGAATTTCTAATGGCTACTACGCTGATCTGCAGAAACAAATAAACCATCAAGAGCAATTCTATTACAAGTGCTTGCAGTTATATATTAAAGAAAACGTGTATCTAAGAACACTTGTTAATTTTTTTTTATTAAAACGTCAGCTCTTTCTTTTATGACAGTACCTCAAGAGGAGCTTTAAATGCACCATGCCACCATATCAGATTATTATTCATAACTTATTAAGGTCTGAATTTTGATACATTTGTTGATTTCTGTTTTAAAATAGTAACATTTTCCAGATGTTTAACACACCGCACAAATGAAAGGAAAGCAAGAGACCACCTTCTAAATCCACTTAACACTCTGTAATACAGAGTTATGAAATATGCTGTATTCTTACATGCCAGTTGTGTCTTCTTTAGAAAACAAAGATCCTGGCAAGTAGCTATGGGGTTGTAAAAAGCTAAAACCACCATTATTATGATAATTATATGACCATCTGCATTTTAGAAGTTTACGCCAAAAGAAAGTAAAATTATTTTAAAAAGGAAGAAAAATGAGCAGAAGCAGCATTTAAGCTGAGTCCACCTACCTTATTGAAATTCCATTTGTTAATCATTACTTTGTCAATTCAGTTATAGCAAACACTCCACTCAAGGCAGTATTCCAATCAGGCAAATCCGATTTAAAACTGAAAAACGTGGGGATTGGGGAATAATGAATAAGAAAACTTCTTTGACAGTATTTTTGCTTGGAAGTATATCTCCTGTATCCCCCCTTATGCACAGTCTTTACATATTACAGCTCAGAGACAGCACAACCCCAAAAAGAGAGAATACTTACCTTCCTCAGTCATACTATTAGCATAGTTATATATAGTTTGGAGATGTGATGGGATGAAACTCGTTAATAAGACAGATGCATAGGATTTACTCACCTGCAAAACCATGACTATTTTGCAGCTGATAGGGTCCCATTAGTAAAAGCACAGATGGCTTGCTTTATAGTGTCCTGATGCACTGATGAAAAATTATAAGCTCTTGACTTGCTTAATTTTTCTGTAATGGAAACCCTAGGATTGGGGATAGGGTTGAGGTGATTTTGTTCAATGTCACTATGACATCCCTCCTCTGGGCCAGTAATCAAGAAGAGGGATCCTCACCACTGACACTGATGATGGACGTTCAATTATGGGTGAGCAGTGGTATGTATATTAATTGAACTTCTGTAGCCTGTAAGCAGCTGTCACTAAAGGTGTGTGTACTCTCAGTAGCCACAAGGTACACATACAGTTTCATTTTTCACAATAGTTTTATTTATTTTTGTTAGTTTAGTTTAGTTTGGAAAAGCAGGCAATCATGTCAGCAGAGGATTATGGCAAGATGACAAAGAACTAGTTGGCCAGGGTGTGCAAGGCCTAAGGACTGGTGCATGCCAACCTGACTTAAGAGGAAATGATTTCAGTCTTAATTGCAGCTATAGCCCAGACCAGCAATCAGGAGGATAACCAGTCTGATGATGGAAATTTGCAGCCCTCAGAAAAAGGACAGTTCACCTTTTCCTCAAAGGACTTAAAAACCCATCTGGAGTTAAAGAGACTTGAAACTGGAGGCCAAACATTTGGGATTAGAATCAGCAGAGAGACTGCGGCAGGCAAAACATATGGAATTAGAATCAGCAGAGAGACTGTGGTGTTTGGAGGCCAAAGAAAATGTGAAACAGCTCCGACGTGAGGGGGAGATGCCGACTCTTCATCAGGGTCATGGAGGTAAACAAATGTAAACAAATAAATAAATAATAAAATAAATAAATAAATAATGGTGAAGGGAATGACTGAACCCCAGAAGCAATAAATGTCAGTAAATTTCTTCCACAGTTTACAGAGGGTGATAATTTTCATAGTTTTATTCATATATTTGAAAGAGTATCTAAACAGTATAATGCTGACCAATGGCTCTGGGTATGGTTCCTGAACCCCTTACTCCATGGTAATGCTGCAACTGCTGTTTCTAAATTGTCTGATACTGATTCTTTAAACTATGATAAAGTAAAATAATGTTTATTGGAATGTTTTAAGTTAACTGCCCAGTGGTGCAGTGGTTGCGTTGTCGCCTCACAGCAAGAAGTTCTCCAGTTCAATTCTTGGCTGGGGTGCCTTCTGTACAGAGTCTGTATGTCCTCCCTGTGTTCGTGTTGGTTTCCTCTGGGTGCTCTGGTTTCCTCCCACATCACAAAAAAATGCATTTGCAGCATTTCTCCCTGGTCCTCCACTGAAAATTGGCTTTGTACCAAGTTGGACTTTCCCAGTAAACAAATGTTAAATAACACTTCTCTTTTTTCGGAGAAGGTTCCCCTGCACCCTAGTGGCAGGAGTGTGCAGTTAGAACTTGACTTGATTGAAGACTGCTGGAATGGGGCTCAGTTTTTAGCTTTTATTGGTTAATCTGTTTGCTTGTTTCCCACCTTTCCTAGCTAGTATTGTCCAGATCCCAGGCTTTGCTGGTTTCAGGACTTTATTTTCTGTGTTCAGAGCTATCCAGACCTTGCTGTGGTAAAGGGAAGTTCTACTGCTTACCAGTGGGAGTGGTGAGCATTGTACTGCCTATCTAACACTAGAGGAGTGGTTTCCAGCTCTGAAATTGTAATTTTATTAGCCTTTTTGGGCTGATTTCTATCCCTTTCAACTTTCTGGCTTAAAAACGCATGCGTTTGCACATTTTTCGCACTGTGCAGCACAGCAGGGCTACAGTTAAACTATTCCAGGTGCCAGAAAGTCTGCTCTTCAAATTTTCCCTTAGAACAAGCTGGTTTCTCAGTAGTAGCACTAAAATCTGAGCTGCTGTGACTAGACTTGCTCTAGAACCTGCTGGGAAGCACTAGGAAGCCTTAAACTGACAGAAGCACTCAACTCTCCTTGTTAATAAGGAGAAAATAATCGTAGGCACTAAACAGCCTATAATTGCAAAATACCTTGCAAAGGTAAGGGAAAACAGCTCTTGTACTTTACAAAAAAGCACCTTAAACAGGCATGTCCAAAGGTCAACTTCCAGTGAAGTCTCCTGTTCACCTGGTGAATCTGGGCATATTGAGGCAATGCAGCAACTGTCTCATGTACACAGACAACCCTCTCCTCCTACCACCTAACACTGCAACCTGTGAGAGATGCACTTACATAGCCAAACTGGAAGCAAAGCTCTCTTCAGCCAAGATTGTACTAGACAGTCAAGAGGAGAAGGTTAACACCTGCACCACACCTCAAGCAACACATAGCCCTTCCAAATCCACACCATCAAAACCCACATAGCAGCAATAAACCCACATATGAGGAAGCCCTTAACATTAACCTGCCCAAGCAACAAGGACCTCCGAAGCTGAAACCCAAACAAACACCAGTCACAACCAAAGTGACACATAGCTCACAACACCAGTGTGCTACTCAACAACTGCCCCTAAGGCAAGACAATGTACCCAACACTTTAGTCATAGGTGACTCTATAGTCAGGCACATTGATGTCCCACTCAACAGGCTGAACAAGGAGAAAATTACAGTCAGCTGCCTGTTGGGTGCCAGGATCCGCCACATAACGCATGCACTCAAGTCACTCCACAAGAAGTACAAATATGACTCTGTCATTGTCCATGTTGGAGTGAATGATCTGAGACGTACCTCTCTGGACTACATGAAAAGAGACATGGAAGAGCTCTCGGATCATTTGGCCCAGGCAGGTATGACCCTAGCCCTCAGTAGCATCCTGCCTTCGCCCAGAATGATACCACAGTATAAGGACAAAATGATTGATTTCAACAATTGGCTAAGCTTCTGGTGTCATTCAAAGGGGATCCAGTATCTGTCTGCCTGGGGTGACATGATCAACAAACCACGATGCATTGCCACAGATGGTCTGCACCTGTCACCCCTGGGATTCAGGCTACTGGCTAAAGTTCTTGCCACCCCTATAGTGCCTTTTTTAGGCAAGGTTCAGAGGACAAAACCACCACCATAACAGATACAAGCATGCAAAATCTGAAGGTAATGCTACTCAATGCTAGAAGTCTAAATCTCAAAATGCACTCTCTCGAGGCACTCCTAAAAATGGAGAACGTCGATATCTGTGCAGTAACTGAGACCTGGTTCAAGGATCCAGGCAGCACCCCTGCAATACCAGGCTACAATTCTTACCACACTTTTCGGCCACCAAATCAAGACCGAAATACTAAAGGTGGAGGAGTGTCCATATTCACCAAGGATATTCACACCTCCAGGCTAGTTGCCCAAAACAATGCATTTGAAATTCTCCAGGTGCAACTAACACTAGGTAAGACTGCAATCCAAATTGTAGCTTACTACAGATCCCCCACCATGCCCCAAGATTCTCACTACACCTTTCTAAACATACTGGAAAATATTAAGATACAACCAAACACCCTAATATTGGATGATTTTAACTACCCTGCCATTAACTGGGAAAACCACTCGGGTACCAACACCTTTTCCCAACGGTTCTTGGAATTCATAAATTACAACACCCTGGATCAACTAAGCCATTGTCCCACCAGAGGCTCCAATATCCTAGACCTGGTCTTTACCAACATGGGAGATAGATGCTCCACACCACTGGTCACCCCCTCATTGGTCAGATCTGACCATAAGCAAATCACCCTTGGCATCCACATCCCAACCCCACCCCCCAGTACGGAAACCTCCGTAAAAAACTTCTTCAAAGCCAACTTCATGCTACTCAAGTCAGAAGTGACAAACTTCATGACACCCATGCAGACGGGAGCTGAAAGTTCGACTGCTGAATCCTACACTAAGGCACTGTACAAGCACATCCACTCGTACATGAATCATGCCATCCCAAATAGAACCAAGACGCTCTCCTCCAGAAAAAGGAAACCATTCTGGTGGTCTCCTGCCATAAATAAACTATACAACAGAAGGAAGAAACTGTTGCAGAAAAGAGGAAAATCCCAGGATGCAAAAAAATCCCTTACCAGCCTCAGTAAGAAGCTGAGATCCCTCATAAAATCCTCCAAAGCTAGTTACGAAAATAAAATTGCCAAAGATTCCAAAGACAATCACAAGGCATTCTATAGTTATGTCAAGAATCTAAATGGCAATGCTCAGATCTGCTCTGAGCTACAACAGAATGGCATTAAATACAATGATAATAAACTTGATGGTGCAAAGGAAACGCACAGGATAACTTCCACACAAAACTTTATTGTCCAAAATAGCAGTTCCAAAAACGTCAAAGATAAAGCCATTACTGAAGGTTGAAACTCTGTCATTCCAGCAGTAAAAATATTCCTCACAGTTTCATAGTCCGAGTCCTCATATCTTCTGATTTTACAGGAAGCCATAGCAATCTTGAAGGAGGAATGCCAGTCACAGATCTTTTCACACACCAGAGTAGCTGTTCTGCGTGAAAGAGCTAACTGTGCAAACATCAAGCAAAGTTACCCAATATGATACACAAATGGAAATAGCAAAAAGGGAGAAACGGTGAAACAGATGCAAAGGGGAAAGCATGCACAGATGTAACAGCTTACATCTGTGCATGCTTTCCCCTTTGCATCTGTTTCACCGTTTCTCCCTTTTTGCTATTTCCCTTTGTGTATCATATTGGGTAACTTTGCTTGATGTTTGCACAGTTAGCTCTTTCACGCAGAACAGCTACTCTGGTGTGTGAAAAGATCTGTGACTGGCATTCCTCCTTCAAGATTGCTATGGCTTCCTGTAAAATCAGAAGATATGAGGACTCGGACTATGAAACTGTGAGGAATATTTTTATTGCTGGAATGACAGAGCTTCAACCTTCAGTAATGGTTTTATCTTTGACGTTTTTGGAACTGCTATTTTGGACAATAAATTTTTGTGTGGAAGTTATCCTGTGCGTTTCCTTTGCACCATCGAGTTTATTTTGGATACATTTCGGTGCAATTTCCACTATTAAATATAATGATCCCAAGGATATTGCCAATATACTGGCAGATCGATTTAGTGCAAACTTCACCCCCCTCTCACCCCCTAAAGGGCCCATCGCAATACCAAAAGATTGCCAAATTCTGGTAATCATGGCCACACAGGTAGAAACTGCACTCTCCAAAGCTAAGAATACAGCATCCATGTGACCAGACGGCATCCCGGGCTGTGTACTACATGAACTACAAAATGAACTGGCACCTCACCTAAGTGTCATGTTTAATCATAGCCTCACCTCAGGCTTCGTGCCCACTGAGTGGCGCACAGCTACAGTTATCCCAATCCACAAGGGGGGATCCACCTTGGATCCTGGGAATTACCGTCCCATCAGCCTGACAAGCCTGATATGCAAGGGCATGGAATGCATTATCATGGAACTTATAAACAAAGACATTGGCAACCTTCAAACACTGGACACCATCCAGTTTGAGTTAATGAAGGGCCAATCTTGTCTTCTGAACCTGAGTGACTTCTTCAAATCAGTCTCCAGAGCTGTGGACGAGGGTAAGGCGGTCCACACAGCCTATCTGGACCTTGCCAAGGCCTTCAACACCACCCCCCACTCTGGAATCATAGATAAACTTACTAAGATGGGCATAAATCCCTACGTCACTCGATGGGTTGCCAACTGGCTTACTGACAGAACCCAGACTGTAAAAGTAGCGGACTCCAAATCCAGCTCTAGACAAGTGGAGTACCTCAGGGCTCAGTCCTAGGACGGCTCTTGTTTGCCATCTACTTCTCTGAAGTACAGGCCAACACTAAAGGACTCTGGCTAACAAAGTTTGCAGATGACTGCAAACTGGGAGCCATTATTGAATCCCCAAATGATGTGGATATTCTACAAAAGGGCCTTACAGAAACAGATGCTTGGTGCCAGAGCCATGCCAAGAAATGCATAGTTATCCCCTTTGGGAAAAACCATGTACCCATGAATAATCACATAGGTGGCAGTACACTAAACACTGAAAGTGTGATGAGAGACTTAGGGACACAGGTGGACAGTGGTCTCACCTTCGATAACTACATCGCCACAACAGTCAGGAAATCCTTCTATGTGGCACACCTCATCACTAAGGGCTTTTCATCCAGAAGAAAGGAGGTCATTGTCCCACTGTACTCATCCCTCATTAGACCCATTATAGAGTACAACGTCCTGTTTGGTATGTACCTCACAAGACATCTACAACAGCTGGAAAGGCTGCAGAAATACCTCACTAAAAGAATCACAGGCCTAAAGCAGATGCCCTATGCTGACCGTCTAAAAAAACTCCAGCTGTACTCTGTGGCATATCGTCTACTCAGAGGCGATCTCTGCTTAACATACAGGGCCATGTCAAACCCTGAGCTGTTGGACATGCTCCACTTAAGGAAATCCCAATCCCTCAGAGCCACATGCTCCAGGGATCTAAACCTTGTCATCACAATGAACAAAACATGCTGGAGGGATAGGTTCCTGACCCAGAGATTCCCCATACTCTGGAATAGATTGTCCAAACATGTCAAGCAGAGTACCCCCTTGGCCTTCTTCAAAAGGAACCTTGACAACTGGACTGGAGATAGGAAATTCACCCCAGGGATCATGTCAGTCACCCTGCTAGACAGGGGTCCAGGGAAGTAAATATTGTGGGAAGAAATATCCAGAGAATTGTTATGGCTAGGCTTGTATAGGCCCTACGGCCGATAGCCTAGTACCAACCTGTGAACCTATGAACCTATAAATAAAAATAAATAAAATAAATAACACCTGAAGCTTAAAGAAAAAAAGTTTTGTGAGCATAGACGAAAGTGTATGTGATTATAATGTTGACTTAAGCACTTATTTTCATAGGTGGGTGAGTGGGTGCCACGTCACCACTTTTGAAAGGCTGGCATACCTTTTGGTGAGGGAACAAGCCCTTAGTACTTTGCCTGAGGACATGAAAATCTGGTTGGCAGACCTGGAATGTAACTCTGCAGATGAGCTGGGTATGAAAAGTGATCTGTACTTAGCAAGCAGGGCATCACTGCATAAGAAAGGGATACCCAGTGTTGCACATGGATATAAGGAAACCCAGGGTGGGCAGCCTAAACCACCCTGAGTCCGCCAGTAAGAGGGGAACCACTAGTTCAGCTACATGGCCAGGATTAATGGTTAGAGGTTTTAAATGAAACAAGTGGAGCCATGTAGCATACAGATGTCCATGGAAGTAAGGTGGGGAGCAAAAGGTGAGGGAGCCAGCAAGTGGGAATAACAGTATGCCAGTGGTAAGTTGTCTGGTGACAACAGGGGTACCAGATTATCACCAGAGTTTACATCCTATCTTAGTGGATGGAAAACAGGCCACTGCTAGGAGAGAGACACCCTCTAACATAACCATTGTGAAGCCTGCAGTGGTTAAAGAGGAGCAGTACTTGCTTGGGCAGTTCACTCCATTCAGAACTTTAAGAAAGACCCCATTCCAAATGCCTTTGGCCCAGGTTCAGCTTGACTGGGAGGGTGGAAAAGGAAGCAAGCAATTAGGTGTGTTTGAGGATATCCCTGCAGATGTCCTGATAGGGAATGATTTTGATTATGTAGTACCTTGTGTGCATCCAGTTACATGCATTCAGGCTTGGAGAAAGGCATGTGGGGCTGGTAGCCTGGGAGAGACCCAAGCAGACCCCACACCTGAAGCCAGGGCTGGTGAGATAGCTATTTTAGGGAGGAAGCTACCCTGTAGCAGTGAGCCTGAAGGTGAGCCACAGCGGCTGGTAGGTATTGACGTTTTCTTGGCCAGAGTGACTGCAAGGGCAGAGGTGAGTGGTAGTGCCCAGGCTGACAGTGAGGCACCGCTGACAAAAGATACCAGACTTCCTGTGGAATGGGAGCTGGGAAGGGTCACAAAGGTAGAGTTGAGATAGGCTCAGCTATTGAACCCTACACTGACAGGCTTGATGGAGGTAGCTAGGGAGGCACCTGATTCTCAAGGAAAAGGGGAGTCTGTACACAGGAACAAATGGTTACTGTATAGAGAGTGGACCCCCTGAGGGATGGCTAGAGTGAGGTAACACAACAGCCTAAAGCCTACCATCTGGCACTTCTGGCCATAGCCCATGACCTTTCTTTTGTAAGTCATATGGCCATAAAGCATACCAAGGGACATATTATGCAAAATTTTTATTGGCCTGGGATTGCAAGGAATGTAATAGGGTACTGTAGGGTCCGTGAGAAGTGCCAAAAGTAGACAAGGCAGGAGACAAGGTCAAAGCTCCTTTGATGCCTTTGCCTGTAACTGAGGAGCTATTACAGATGGTAGCTATGGATATTGTGGGACCTCTGAGTACCCCACAGGGATGAAGCATATCCTGGTGGCACAAGATTACGTTACTAAATACCGTGAGGCAGTGGCTCTGTCCTCTGTTGAGGCAGAGAAGGTGGCAAATGCTTTATTGCAGATTTTCAGCAGGGTAGGTTTCCCCGACAGAAATACTGACTGACAGAGGTGCCAATTTCATGTCAGATCTGCTGGCTTGTTTATGGGACTGCTGTGGGTGAAGCACGTAAAGACCAGCCCCCTACCACCTCCAGACTAATGGTCTTGTGGAGAGGTTAACCTCTACACTAAAGACCATGCTAAGGGCATTTGCAGACCAGATTGAGAGAGAGTGGGACAAACATTTGCCCCATATGCTGTTTGCATACAGAGAGGTACCCCAGAAATCCACGGGAGTGAGGGGCCTTTAGATATGATTCAGGATGAGTGGGAGGGTGAGTGTGAATCCTCCAATGAGTCTGTTGTGGCATATGTCCTAAACCTCAGGACAAGGCTTAGGGAAATCATGGGCTTGACCTAGGAGAGCCTGGCAGGAGTCCAAGAGCAGAAAAAGGTCTGGTATGACAGGAATGCTTGAGCCAGAGTATGTTGTGGGACAGTAGTTTACGGTTCTCATTCCAGTCAGACACAATAAGCTGTTGGCAGCTTGGGAGGGATCTTTCAAAGTGGTAAGGAAGATCAGTGATGTTAACTACATGGTAAATCTGCTAGGCAGGAGGCAGGGGCACAAATTGTACCATGTTAATATGATGAAGCCTTACCATTACACCCATTATATGCAAGCCCTGGTGTTGAGTATTTGCAGTAGATGGCAGGGGGAGTCTCAGGGGAAATCTGCTGACTGATGATCTCAGTGAAGCAATGTCCACGCTGCTATCCCATACCCAGGTTCCAGAAATTCAAGCAGAGTTTGTCGACATGCTCACAGGGAAAACTAGTACCAGGAGTGAGGTCAGCAATTGCCAATGCAGATGACATCTCAAGACAGGATATGGGTTAATGTGTTCCCAGACAGGCTCATTCCTCTCGAGCAACGTTTCTCCAGGGTCACCTGAGAAACTAGCTTGAATATTCAAAGGGGGAGAGATGTGATGAGGTGAGGTAGTGCCAGATGTGTCAGAGGGAGTAATGGAGGATGTGTAACATATGCCAGCATAGCTAGCTGGAGTTATGTAAAGAATTATAAGTCATTTGTATATCAAACTGATTTGTACAGGTGCTTGTGTTGAAAATGTATTTGTAAAGCTGCATGTGTTAAAAATGTACCAACAGTGGGTCCTGCTGGACAGAAAAGAAATACACCTGTATGTCAGACTGTATTGTAATTGTTGAAATATAACAAAAGATACTGGAAGAGAAGAGGTTAATCTCAGTCCAGCTAATTTTGAAAAATAGTCTGAAATTAAATTACCAGGTTTAAGCCATAAGGATTGTATCTTACAGTTCTGATTGCAGCCAGAGACAAAAGGTCTATGAAAACCAGGACTAGGAATCCTACTGTATTGTCCTTAGAGATTAACTAATTTTTACCCTGGAAGGGTGGAAGTTTTTGAAATGGTATTACAGCTTCCAGATGCCATAATACATCATAGCAAAGCTCTGTGTGTGTGTATTATGACACATATGTGCTAGATTCTGGTTCAGTTTCTAGTAAAGGGGATAATGTGGGAAGCAGAAGTCAGATGACCAGATGTATGGGATGTCATTCCACAG